>NC_086350.1:12428888-12730316 GCF_036324505.1 Eleginops maclovinus | reverse complement strand
CTGTAATTAATGCTGCTTTGGTTTCTTTGCACGTCTTTGTGAAAGAGAGTATGAAAGAAAACAACAAAATGGTGTACTCAAAACACCTCCTTTCTGCATCTTCTATGAAAAAACAAAAATAAAATAAAGTGTTAATAAATAATAAAACATGTTGTGAACAAAATCCCTAAAAGGTCTCTATCAATTTCCAGAAAAACAAATGAACTTCATTTCAGTGTAAAATATATTTTCCTTGTATAAAACGGCAAATTATCCTATTAATTATACACATCCTGCAGAAATAAATGAATGAATTAAAGAAATATCTGATCAGAATTTGTTAGGACAGCAAGTAACTGTAAATCAGAGAAAACTGTGGGACTTTCAAAACTGATGACAGCACATGTAAATCATGGACAGTTTGCTTCATCACAGAAAAACATGAGATGTAATCTGGAGATTAAAGGCCTCTCAAACCTTTTGTTCAATTAGTTTATACTGTATTTATTAACAATGGGTTTAAGCATTAAGATTACTCTATAACTTTACTCTTCTCTCTGGTATGAAGTGGGTGGGAAGTAGCTGTGGGACCTCAATGTTTAATAGTTTTTGAGTCTCAAACTCATAATAAATAATACCAAACACAAATATGTGTTTTACTTTAATGTTTGCTTACAAAATTATGAATATTTACTATTTTACAAAACACTCAACATTTTAAACCAATTTCTTAGGGTGTTTAAACAGATCCATTACATAACATTTATCTGCTAAGATCTTTAGTTCAAAGTGACTTACAGGTGCATTCAGATTCCAATAATATGAATCAGGTGTCCCAGATGTGCCTTTCCCTCATTCCGTTTGTGTCTGCTCTCTTTCACTCTCTAGATTTCCCTGTATCCTTTGCTCTGAGGCATTTTTTTTTGTCTTGTATGTATTTATATTGCATTGTTGAGGAACCTGTGACCCAAGTTACACAGTAGTTGTGTATATGACATTAAACCTTTGAAATCTGGAAATCTTTAAATCCATTCCTGTTGCCAATCAACCTGCACAACTACCTACAATTCACTCATCAAGTTCTCCATTCATTAATTTTTGTAGGTAAACTGCCCCAAAGAAAAACACACAAGGTTATAAACTCCGCTGTGAAAGAGTCTCAAAAGAGCTTTAAAAAACAGGGACACACAAATGTGCAGAGAAGCTGCCCAGAACAATGTGTGAGCGTTCTTGGTTAGCATGTATAGGATGTTCAATCTGTTTGAGATATCATGTACAGACGTGTTCATATTTCTCATTAGCCAAGTGTTGCCTACAACCCACAGCGTTCGTTGCCATCTGTTAACAATGCAAGGGTTGCATAGTGATGTGGGCTGGCCCCTTTTCAGAGCGATCAGGTCACATGATCATCTGCCTGATGTGTAACACCCAATGAATATATTTCCTAAGGGCTGTTGCACCCCATGGTGCAAACTATCCTGGAATATGGGACACTCAAATTCCAGGACGATAATGATACCATGCCGTTAAAGAATTCCAAGAAAGGTATCCCACTTCACAGTCAAGGACATGTATGAAAGCCTTAACAGAACATGTGATGCTGTTTGAATGCAATGTACAATATTGGTATATCGATTACTCTGTTCATGGTTTGTATGCCATTCAAAAGTGGTAGAAAAAGGACTTTTGTGGGTGTTTCTATGTTAACACAGGAAACACGACAATATCGATTGATCTCAATTATCCCTGTTTGAAGTAACAATGACCACTGAGCTAACCCTTATAAAATAGACAATATCAGATGTCAAACTCCTCAGGAGAAATATGAAGTCAGCTTTTCACATCCCACAGAAGACCGTCATTGATCATTGACAATACTCATCAAGTCATTTCCATGACAACTAAACAAACCTCGACCCGATGACTTTAATACATACTTGAAAGCACCGGAAAAGTCAATAAGTGGAAGCATTTTAAATGATAGAATATGATTAATATTTGTCTTTTTGTTGTTGTTTGTAACCCTGCGTGGATGGCAGGGGATATGGGTTTCTGTGTTTATGTAAATCGGCTGCATGGAAACTGTGTTAAACACCTTCATGCTGCTAGATGTGTTCTACTTCACTTTGTGCAGAATAATAGCTCTAGGTGCCCTCAAGCAAATCCCTTACTGTGTGTTTTCTTGCAACAGTAGGTGCAATGTTGAAATAAGGCTGCTTACGATACTGTATATGCCATAGCCTCTAGATATGACAATTGGTCCATTGAGAGTGAAAAATGGAAAAAGCATGAAATTATGGATAATTTCTCTTCCTCTAGTCTCTCTGCCCCTCCTCCCTCAGCCACCCTTTTGTTGCTGGGTGTGAACGCCAGAGGTTACAGTATATAACATGAATGTATAGCTTTAAGCTGTCGATTCACCAACAAACACGTAGAAAAATGACCGAATCCAATTGATTTATTTAACTCTCCACTGTGATTACCTGCATCAATGTTGAAAATGTTGCTTATTTTTTCCAGAAGAATAATCTTTTCATCAAGGACAGCTTGACATTCCTCTGGTATTGAAGCTTTGAGATCAGTATAAAAGGAACATCTGACATTTTAACAGCTCCACCTTGAGATATATACCATGAGATACAAGATATTGTATTACAAATTATATTTGATATTTGAACAATTTATACTACAATGTACAAACATTGTAACACATCATTTAAAAATGTATATATACTTTGATATAAAACGTAGGTTACCATGTTGCTTCAGTGTGTCATTCTACAGTTGGGTTGCAATGGGGGTGTACACACCATATGACACACATTGACACTTGGCTCTGGTTGCTCTGGTTGTATGACCTACTATAGGTGCAGCCAACATTAATATTCATTTTGAATCATGTCTGTGTCCACCTGATGATTATTTTATTTTATTCTGTCTCATGAGGGAAATATCTGGCTTGTAAGCATTTAAATGCTTCACCATGCTCGGTTACAGGTAGCTATACACTTAAACAGTGGGTTTCAGAGCTTTTGGTCAAAAAAAGCTTTGAGCAGAGAAAACAGGACATTAGTTTGAAGATTTTGCAAGACATATTATGATATAGTGATATTGGTAAATATGATAAATATCCAGCCATATCATGCATACTTACATCGGACTACCCTAATGATCCTAGGGTGGATTTTAAAGAGTCAGTTATTTTTAAGTTTAGTTAGAAGGGCTCAAGAGGACTAATGGTAATTCATTAATATTATCTTGCTTTCTTATTTCTACCTTATTACTTTGGTTCTTTTCTCTGGAACAACATAATGACTGTCAACACTTAAAAAAACTGAAAAGCTTTCTATTTTCTCAGGATTGTTTTTGCAGAGGTATTTAATTTAAGTGTGCTTGTAAAAAAATGTTCTGTATGAAGTAAACTGCTTTTTTTTTCTTTCATGAAAGAGGGCAGTCCGATGAAGAAAGTAACCCAATGCCAAAGCGTGCTGCTCTTAACTACTAGATAAAACGTTTTGCTTATTATCTCAGGGTGATGTCAGGAGGCTGCTCCAAGCAAATAACAAATGCAAAAAGAAAAAACCCTCAAATGTTTATTAATGTTAATACTAATGAAATATTTCCCTATTGAGTTAGCAGGGCAAAATAATGGTTTGTTGTTGAACTCCCTCTACAGTAGTTCTACTGAAGCTTCTGAAGCTGCCAAATACACTTTTGCCGTTATTGTTGCCAGGGAAAAGAACACAGAGTCAGGCATTACAGGTTTTAAAAGCTGCGACAATCATCACTAGCCCCCTTTAGTAGCCCAATTTAAGACTATTATAACACACTTCTCTTATTTTTAAATTTCCATCAAAATAGATGAATGTTTTACTTGCCTTTTCATTACCACATAAACCAAAGTGAAGTCCATTTTAGGTTGGACTTTCTACTGACATTTCCAAAGATTCACAGATCTGCTCCCTCATTCTCAACAACAGGGTTCCACTTAAAGATCATCAATAAATAAATAAAAACTGTTTAAATGACAACCAAAAAAAACCATTACTTTTTACAATAGCTCCATGCCTTCTTACCTGTAGTGAAAATTCCACTTCCACGTCATGTGGGCGACTGTTGCCGCGAGAGAGTGCAGTTGTTTTTCAACCAGAAGGTTGTAGGTTCGATCCCAGCCCGAGTGGTCAACATGTGGATGTATCCTTGGGCAAGATACTTAACCCCGAGTTGCTCCAGATGGCATCGCCAGTGTGTATGTAAGTTAGTTCCTACAGCAAGGTGTACTGCTCTGTATGAATGGGTGAATCGCGTGTAGTATGTGTAAGCATTCGAGGGGTCGAAAACACTGCATAGAGTATTATATAAGTACAGTCCATTTACCATTTTAAATATTCAGTGTTCATGTCATCTGACCCAATGACTAGATCAATTCAGCATTCTTTCACTTAATTCAAAAGTCAAATTTATTTTAGATAGCTTCCATGTCAGTTGTCCTATTGTATCCAGATCAATGCAGCATTGTAGTTAACACTGGACAAGTAGGACACAACTCTTTTGCACAATGAGTTGGCTAACATAGGAAAGTTACCATGGAGGTATAGGAAATAATATAGTTTTCTGTGTAATTTAAATTCAAATGTATTTATGGTCCCTAAGTAAAGCCTGTGGTTAAGAGTAAGGACTCGGATATGAACTTACATTCCTCTGACTGCAGACAGCCTGTGAAATTGAGGAAGAGAATGCTGCTGGATCCTGATTGAGTGTCTGTCAAATATCCAACCTAAAACTTACCTCACTGCTGTGCATCAAAAACTTTATTCAGGTAAATATAAAAAAACATTCAGAAAAACAAAACAAATACACTCTCCACCATGTTGCTCATCACTACCACACATACACCTGGATTGTATATCAATGGAGCTCTAAACAAGTTTAGGCCAGAAAGGTGATTCCATAACCCAATCTCCTCCTCGTAACCCGGAAGTGAGGCAGGCCCTCATGGAGTTATCGGGGAAGTTTTAAGTGATCCAAAAGTTTTGATAAACTGTGTGAACAGGCCTGCGTAATTGTTGCTTGGAAATGCACAACACTACTCCATTTAGTTAATGTAGATGGAACAGACAGATGCTGCGTTCAGGTGGCTGTAAAAAGGGAGTCCCCAGTGCAAAGCAAAAACCGTCTGTGTTGTAAAGGGGTAAAAGGGATTTCAGAAAAGTTTTATTGGTGTTTTCACCTAATTAAGTAATCCAAATATTATTGAAAGGTGCGGAGCTGTAGACTGGCCCTGAACAGGTGGGTATAGACCAGGCGATACGCATTTAATCTTGGCACTCAGATTAGCGTTCCTCTTCTACATTGACATCGCGTCTCACTGGAGGGCACAGCGAGTCCCCTGGATACTGGCGAGGAAATAACCACAGTAAGCCCCGAAAGACAACACTGGACAAACAAGATAAGATCCTCGAGGCAGCGTAAAAGCAGTGTAAATTCTGCATAAATGCGCCTGCAGTGTACAGGTAACACCGATACGATGAACAATGTGTGCTGTTTTCATTATATTTATTTATTTTTGCTGTGACCAGTAATTGTTGTTGTTGGACACTTTAAACTGATGGATGAAGGCAGGGGCGTCACTAGGTTTTAAGGACAGGGGGGGCTAAGCCCCCAGGAGATGCACAGGATGTGAGCGAACGTTTAATTTCACAAACAGCTAACAAAAACTGAGAAATTGCCTTACACTTTTTGGACAGATTTAACAGATCCTTTACTGTGTAAATGTTTCGGGCCACCATTACATCTTTAATACAGTACAACAACAAACACAGGAAGTACTGTATGTTCACAGCATTAACAACAACAAAAAAAAAACCATCACATAGTTACAGTGCCGTATTTAACCAATGCTTCTTATTCATTAACAGCCCACATGTATTATCCAAAACTATGCAAAAAAAAGAGCACTGTGTTCTCACTAAGTACATTTTAAAATAACATGGCTACAATTGGCAGTTACTTGGTGGGTGGAAGCATCAAAGAATGTCGTCTGTTTTTAAGGGTGGCAAAGGCGTCTATCACTCTATTGTGATTTAGGTGCTGAAGTGCGTCTTTTTCAGTTGACATGACTGCAAGACTGTGAAGTCTTTTCTGACCCATTGTTTGGCGTAGCCAGGAGTGCAGCCGGCGCAGTACACTAAAGGACCTTTCACACGAGCAGCTACAGGCACTGTTAAAGCAACTTGGATGGTTGCCTTCAGGGAGGGAAACATGTCTGAATCAAGGAGGTTGTGCACAGTCAACATATCTTTGGGTGAACATCCAGCGTCTGTTTTCCGGGCAAGAAAGTTTCTGGCCACCAGACCTCCTCTGTTTTCAGGTCAATGCTCTAGTGTTTTGCAAGTTCATTCAAGTGTGATTCACTCAAGAAGTTCTCAGATTTCGGACTGCATGCCTGGATGCCTTTTAGTAGCCCTGCATCTACACTGCAACATCTTTGCTCAAGCTCGCCAACCATCCTATCCACACACGGGAAAAGTAACTCTCTTTTCAATGTGTCTGAGCTGTTCAATTCATTGCGTGCACCTGCAGTTGTCTCCAGCACAAAATCACCCATTTTCCTCTGTTTTTGCCTTGTCCTGGCACCTTCTTCAGGGATACTGAGTGTGTGGCACAGGGCTTTGGTTCTGTCATAAAGCTCTGTGGCAAATGCATCTGTGCATTTTCCCTTAAGTGTGTCACACACTGCTTGTTTGCAGATCAAAGCTTCTGCCAGGTCTAAAGTCTCTTTCTGAAGGAGCTTGTGGAGTCCTTCGGTTACAGACAGAAGGGCCTGAAACATCAGTAGTGCATAGACTGCTGAGAACTTATAGAGCTTTGCTCTGAGACCAACAGCCATGGGGGATCTAATAGCAGAAAGGCACTCCAAAATGGCAGAAAACGTGTCAAGAGCTGCACTGATTGACCGCAACTGACAAGCCCAGCGAGTGTTTGAAAGTTGGACAAGCTCAACTATTCTCAATCCAAGCCTTGTCTGAGTCTCCATGAACTTATGATGATTCACTAGGGAGGTGCTGAAAAAGGAGTAAACACACTCCAACAAGCTGAAAAGCTCCACAGCCTCTGGGATGGCCTTGCAAGTATGGCACAACACCAGGTTGAGTTTGTGAGCGTAACAATGCACATAGATAGCTTCAGGGTGGAGCCTTCTAAAATGTGCTTGTACACCTCCAGTGGTCCCACTCATGACAGCTGCACCATCATAAGTTTGTGCTACACACTTAAGCTCTGCAAGACCATTTTTTTGAATCTGCTGCTGCAGCTCCTTTGCAATGGACTGGGCATCAAATGACTTAATCTCCGCAAGCGCTAGGAAACGTTCCTTCACTGCCCCGTCTGACACATACCTGACGCAAACAGCTAACTGCTCTGATTTGACATCTCTTGCTTCATCTGCCATGATGGCATAGATTTTGGACTTTGTCATTTCAGATACAATGACACTTGTCACTTCCTGGGCACAACAGTCAATCATCTCATTCTGGGAGGTTGCTGAGGTATACTGAGCATTTGATGGGGGGTTATGTTTTTGCAGAAAAGGATCAAATTCCTTCAAAAGCTCCATGCACGCAAGAAAGTTCCCTCTGTTTGTGCTGTCTTTTCCTTCATCATGGCCACGAAAAGGGAGTCCCTGTCTCCCTAACATAGAAGTGACTGCAACAATTCGCCTGAGATATTCTCTTCTCTCTTCTATCTCACTCACATTTGCTGAAGCTATCATCTGTGCAACATTTCCCTGTTTTCTAGTTGCCTGATAGCTCTTCCATGCAACAACACTGTCTTTATGTGTTTGTGCAATCTCATGTTGGTCAAAGATGACTAAAGCTTTCTTCCAGTTCTTGCAACCACTACTGACCAAACTATCATGTTTGATGTTTTTGCCAAACACTCTACATGGGAAGCAGAAAGCTGTATTGTGATCGACTGAATATTCTAACCAGTTGTGCTTTTCAAACCAGCTGTGGTGAAATGATCGCTTCTGCGTACCAAAACTATCTTGTGGGTAGCTCTTCAGCTTTACCTGTCTGGGCCCTGTGTCTTTGTCACCTAAATCAAATCCTGTAGTGGAGTGAGATACTGCAGCTGCTTCATCAATTTCCCTCTCTTGGTCTGATTGCTCTCTTTCTCTCTCTGTAATATCTTGATCTTCCTCTGGCTCTTGATCTATCTCTGGATCCCCTTGCTCTCCCTGCCTTGGCCTTGCCTGTTGATCTTTTTCTCCCACTGCATCTCCTTCTGCCTGGCCCTTCAAGATAAATTAAAACAATTTATCTCCCTCTTCGATGGAATACTCTTTTCTGATTGGCTAATGGGGTGTACATTAATTCTGTATAACCTGGACACCTTAAAGTCCCACTAATCAACGTTCCATATCAATGCTTTTATGAATGGTTACCATTAACAACCAGTATCGATAGTCCAACTGATCAGCGTCTAGCTAATCGTTTTATTATCATGTTTCGTATTGATCGTATATATTTGTTTTTAACAAATTAAAAACGTACGTACAAAAACAATGCCAAGGGACGCGAATACAGCGTCACCAGCTACGTGTCTTTGCGGGCCGGTATAAACAAACAAGGTAACCATGACAACTAAATTAACTACGAACTACTTTCTATAACGACAGCACTAGGCTACAAATCAATAAATCATCAGGTTGTTACGCATGGACTTAGCGGAGGCTGCGCGTCGTGGAGTTCTTTGCCCCGCTGCGTCCATTAACTTTGTGTAATGTACACCTCGACGGCCGTTATCCCTTACGAATTGAATTAATAACACAATGAATTGAATTAATAACTGATCAACAAAGAGGCTAATGCCATGACTTTTGCTCACAACACAATAATTGTTTACTCCCAAATATTTTGAAGACGCACAGATTACATTTGGGCACATATGTGACTAAAATGTTTGTAATTTAAAGTCCTGAATAATATTACTTGATTACTTAACTTACAGTCATATTATGGTAGCCTACTCTTGAAAATATTTGGGCCAGGCTAATTTGGCTTATATATCTCTCTCTTGGCTATCTCCACTTTCCAATCATTACTCTCCTAAATAAAAGCTCAAGTTAAATAAGTCTTATATGGTGCACCTGGACTGAAATGTTTCGTATTTCATATTCATATCGAGTTCCATAAAATTCCAAGACTGTCTGCATCACAAATGACTGTGAAATCCTTAGACTCACCTTGGCTTTCCAGTAGAGGATTCTCCCCACTCACATCTTTGCTCCTCTGCCCTGACTCCTACAGGTCAATAGGGGTGGTGGAGTGATTATTATTACCATAATGTATCATTATTATTACTATTATTATCCACTGAAGATATCATATGTGAATGTGCTCAGCTCTTGTTTCACTGTGTGCATGTGTTAAGTTAGAAACACAGCTGATATTCCAGAAGGAAGTCCCCCCATAAAATTCAAAGACTGTCTGCATCATAAATGACTCTATCCTGCGACTCACCTTTCCAGTACAGCTCTCTCCCCTCTCACTCTCTCTGCTCCTCTGCCCTGACTCCTATAGGTCAATAGGGGTGGTGGTGTGATTATTATTAGTGTATTATAATTATTATTATTATCATATTCTTATTGTCATTATTATCCACATAATCATACGTGAATGAGCTCAGCTCCTGTTTCACTGTGTGTATCTGATGCTGGAGCTGATGCTCCAGAAGGAAGTCACCCAAAAGATAGTATATGGTAAAAATAAAAATAAAAGACTGCACAGCTAACTCTATAAACAACCAGGACCTTCACAGTGCATTTCAGATTAACTAGCTAGCTATGTAGCAGCTTTTGACTGCAAAATAACTAAGGTAACACGTGCACAGAGATCTTCTACAGCACACAACACACACTGTCTCCTGTACAGGGGGCTCTCTGCAAGCCCGGTTTTTATTTGTCAAACAGGGAGCATTTCGTTCATTAATTACATGGGACTTTCTGTTGTTAGCTGGGGGGCTGGAGCTAACTTATTGTCACCAACAGCAGTGATCAATACTTACTCTCTTGAAAAATGTTCGTATATCCATTCTTGTTCACGTTCTTCTCCTAATGCTGCTCTAGTCGGTTCTGTGTGCTCCGCTCCCGGTACACACATGCTGCGGGTACCCAGATGCAGAGACGAGTGCAACCTAGGTTGCAGTGAAAACGTGGACTGGATTTCAGTGAAGTGGGCGTGCTCTATGAACAAGTGGAATGGATTGGATAACGACGCACTGACCCTGACTCTCTACATTTCACTATAGGGAAACTAAGATTTATGATCATATTTAAGTTAATAATGACTGGTTGTATGATTATTTATGTGAACTCATATTCTGGCCGCATTATATTGAATTTGTCGGCATTTTCTTTAAAACATTTTTTTTTTAAATTAATAAATGAACATAAAATTATTTAGGGGGGTTTAAGAATATTTTAGGGGGGCTGTCATGTTAATCCTGTGTCTGTCCAACATCAACACATTTTGTCTGTAGAAGATTTTTTAAGTTTTAAAGAAAAGCAATGCCTCTGGTGGATTCTGACCTTCAGACCCCTCACTTTGCATAGTTTAAGTGAAATTATGACAATGATGTAACCTATTTCTTGATTGCAGCTCACCTCAATGCATTTTTATTTATTAGATTCAGATATTAATGGGGCATATTTGAAGCTCCGTCTTTATGTGTGTTTTGCTGAGGTATTATGCTGTGGCCCATCTAACAGCTGAAGCCCCCCTAAAATAGGCCTAATGACGCCACTGGATGAAGGCAAACAGCATGGAGATGTTCATCAATTAATTTACAATATTTATTAAACTTAACCCACAACAAAATAACACATCGGAAAAACTCTTGATATTTTATTTTAATTGGAGATTTAAAAAAAACTAAAAATGTATTTCCACTTGGGTTTAATCTTGGAGCTGCGCTGTTCTCCTCGCTGATGAAAGAAGAGTAGCTCTAGTGGTGGGTATATGGATCATACCTGCCTGGTATACTGCCGCATGTCATTTTGGCTGGCGCGGACTGAAGCAACAGCTGCTGTGACTGCAGTAGAACAACTCAGTGAAATATTCATCACTGTCAGCTCCACTTCTAATTGCAGGTAAGCCATTTCTTTCATATTTGCCTCTAATATCGCTGCCATTAAGATTGCTCCATTTTTTTGTCTTTATTAGAAACAATTAGGCGAGGCAAGAGGACTTAAAGGAACCGTGAGAAAATGAAAGAGAAGGTTAGCACTTCTGCAAATATCTGCACTTCAGCCTAAAAAACGTATTTTTTCCTCACCTGTGCTGCATGTATTTTCTGATACCTACGTTTCTTAATTCTCTTTAAGAATATAATAGAACATATATATTTTTCTTTTTAAAAAAAAACCTTTTGCATGCAAACAGAAGGCATTTGTCTTTTGTTTGATGGGAAAATCTGCTATCTCAAAGATTAATAGATGAAAACACATCAAACATAATAAAAGGGGGACCAGGTACTGATGGTGAGGACTGAATCAAGATTAAATGCTGATTCAAGGTTATGTATTTAGAATCAAAAGGGGTGCTTGATTCTCAGTTTTTTTGTGATACCTTTTCATGGTTTTAAATATACTAGAAGCTATAATCATGTTTTCCTTCCGTTTGAGTGGCATGTGGCAGAAATGTTTTAATGATGAATAACCATGATACATGTTCGACTAAGTAGGCTGACAGCACCTGCACCTTATGGCGTGTTTCAAAAACCAGCATAGAAAATATGGAGAAATAATTCCTTTTATTTTGTTGAAGTTCCAGTCGGAGGTGCAGATGGCAAAGAAAGACACTGTGTTGGAGTAACGGGGTTTATCGCCTATAGTTTATTCCTCGTGTCAGTCAGACTCCGGTGCTCATTATGTTCCAGCATCTGAAGGATCCAGCAGTGAATGGCAGCTGCCTCGGAACTTTGTCAGCCTGCAATACGAGCGCTGATGGTTACGCACTCCAACTGCCCACTTTCTCCACCGCAGCCAAAGTCAGAGTAATCATCACCTTCACTTTGTGCGCAGTGTCAGCTGTGTGCAACTTGGTCGTGCTGTGGGCTTCCTTTAACGGAGGCAAGCGCAAGTCGCACGTCAGGATCCTGATAATGAACCTGACCGTTGCGGACCTGCTGGTGACTTTCATCGTGATGCCTGTGGATGCGGTGTGGAACATCACCGTACAGTGGCAGGCGGGAGATTTCGCCTGCAGGCTGCTGATGTTCATGAAACTGGTGGCGATGTACTCCTGCGCCTTTGTTACTGTTGTCATTAGCTTGGATAGACAGTCTGCCATTCTCAATCCTTTGGGCATCAGTGAGGCGAAAAGGAAAAGCAAAATCATGTTGACTGTGGCCTGGACCATGAGTGTAATCCTCTCGCTCCCTCAGGTAAGACTAACACATAAAGCACACAGGAAAAAAATTGAAAACACACACAAATCAAAACAAACCCTCATATGAGTACAGACTGTACTCATATGGCTTTGTGAGACATGAAAGCTTCTAGTCTGTTTTACACTTGTCCTGTAATTGTGTTCTAGCTTTGCAGGAGAATACAAACTTTTTCAAAAAAGCTCATATAAACACTGCCGGTGTTATATCCTCCAGTGAATCCATCTTGTTATTTTGCTGAAAATCAAGGTGAAGGTTACATGAACAGGAAACATGATGAATCAACATTCAAACAATCAAGGTTATAAAAAAACATATTTTACATATACATAGCAGTCAATCTGCACTGCTGCTTGTAATGCATTTTGCAGAAAACAAAATTAATGCATCTAAACATTTGCTACAGGAAAACACCTGTGCACTTTTCCTACATCTTTTGTGTTAATAAAAATGTACAAGTTGTGCAATGTTTCGCAATACTTAAAGATATAATATGCAGCTTTTTCTTAAAAAAACCCAATGAACTACATTACTTATGACCCACTAAAAGTGTTTGGTGGTGTATGCAGAGACCCCGCACTCTTGTATTTTCCCTTTTTATTCCACTGATTCATAGCTTTTTTCTTAATGATATTCCCCTCTTAAACAACGTTAGTCAACTCAACCACTGCTGCTTTATTTTGTCACCCTTGAGCCGGGGAGGAGGGGAAACTTTGTATGCTACCTATACGATACCTTTAACATTAATATGGATATGATTTGCTTTAGCACATACAAGCAAAAGGTCCTGGTCTCGAAATGCATGACAGTCCTTGAATACGTTTTAACTGCTGAAAAGAAATAAGGTTGGGGCTTGCTTCTATCAAATTGGATTTCTATTCAAGTGTAGCCTGATGTCAAGGATCACTGACCCAAGAGACATGCAGGAGATTTGTAAATATCAGGAATGCTTATCAAGTAGGATATCTTATCAGGAGTAAAATCACCTTCATATATTATAACATCAGTCAAGATCTGTCTAATAAATGTATAGACTCTGTTGTTAAAATGTGCATTTAATTAGGGACAGGCCAAAGCTACATTGAGGACACATGGGTCAAACAAATAAATCATAATATGATAACTAAGAAGCTTCCAAATTCAGATTTTGTTTGGTAGTATTAATGCTAATCTAAATTAGGCTTCAAAAGTATACTTGTTAAAGTCATTTGATGAATCACAATCTTAAGAGTCTGTCAATGTGTTAACAGCTGGCTGAACTCATTCAATGTGTGATACAAATGACGCTTAACTGATTGATTATTTGGCACAAACAGTATTTTTCTTACCCATCGGTGTAGAGCCATTTTTATAAAAAAAGAAATGGAAAGATATGACTCACAAACTTGAGACATGAAAGGTAAAAAAAGAAGTGGCGTGGGCACTAATCAACAGGATTGATCGGATCACTGTTATTAATCCATTCATTTTGCTGTACTAAATTGGCATCGCAATCACAAACAGGATAAGGTCTGCCCAAAAAGAGGAACAAGATGCCCTTGAAACTCTTGATTATTTATACATTTATAAATTGTTATTATTAGGGTCTGAGACCAGAGGTCGGGGAAGACCCTATTGTAATCGCAAGCGACGCGAGCGACAACCCTGCAAAACACACAGAATACAAGGAAAACTACGGGCAAAAACACCCAAAAAGGGCACCGAAATCATAACAGTTGGGTAGCCAGCTCTAGTCACTCTACTCGAAGCATAATTGGTATCGAAAGGATTATTATTATTATGATTTTTATTTTTCCATTTTGAACGCATATTTGACCCCCGCACGTAAAAAAATGCGAAAGCCACGCCCACCTCCGTTTTTAACGTAAACTCCCCCCCCTTTAACTTTCTCGTAAACGAACAAAATTTGGTACGTACATCTAGGGTGCAGAGACGAACCAAAAAGCCTCTTGGAGGGGTATGAAGAAACATACAGGAAGTCGGCCATTTTGAATCTGGCGTTGGAAAAATGTGATTTATCGCGTTTTTCACCCTCCGTACTTTGACAAACTCCTCCTAGGGCACTTATCCGATCGACTCCAAACTTGGAAAGTAACGTCTCGAGACCAGCGCGGTAAAACGATGTCCAACAGATTTTTTTTTTTATTGCACGCCATTGTCGTAATGTGCACATTTGCGCGATGCTAGGTGATCCCTCGCCATGGAACACGATGATGTCATAACTCCAACTGACATGCTCAGAACGGCCCCAAATTTCAGATGGTGGTTAAAACTGCTGCCCTGAACAGCTCTACGTCAAAATGACAGTTCCATGGCAATGCATCCCTCGCCCTAAAACACGATGTTGCAGTAACTCTGTGGAAAATGGTACCATCGCCACCAAACTTCACATGTACATCACCGGTCCATGCCTCTACAGCTCTACCTAAAATCCGAGGTGTCAACATCTGCCATTTCCATGGCAACGCATCCCTCGCCATAAAACACGATGTCGCTGTAACTCCAATATACATGGTCTGATTGCCACCAGACTTCATATGTTTGATAACAATGCAGAACTCAAGACGTCTAGGACTATTATGGGGTGTCATCATATGCCATTTCCATGGCAACAGAATGCTCGCCATGAAACATGGTCTTTTCATACTTCCAGTGAACATTCTCCAAACTTCATATGTTTGATAAAGATGCAGACCTCAAGGCACATAGGCCTATTATGGGGGTTCATCATGAGCGGTTACCATGGCGACAGATCACTCGTCATGTTAATGTTCGAGCTGTAACTCCATGTACATTCTCCGATCGGCCTGAAACTTCTCACGTTTGCTAACGGCCGAGTCCTCGAGACACCTTTGTGATGCGGCGACGTGCGGACAACAGCGGACCTACACGGAGAGTCGAAGACTCGCTCATCGCTGCTCGCAGCTTTAATTTTCATTCTTATTCAGTGGATTGTTTCATCTTTTTATTGAAGTGCAAATTAAGGCTCAGGATTTTTGAAGACTCTGAGGCATCTTTCTTTAATGAGTGGTCCGGTACATATCTCAATTTTCTTTGCAACCCATTAAGTCAGAACAAAATATCAAATCCAGATGTACAAACACTTTTTCTCCTTCAATAGCCATATAAGATGAATTATACATTAAAGGCATTAAAGGCATCTTTCTACTTCTTCAACAGCTTTGTAGTGCTGACTCAGTCGGATAACGATTGCAGCTTTTGCCACTGATTCCTGATTCACAGTTTTTGATATGCATTGACATTCATTTCAGGGTCCCTAACAGTAACAGGCAATGTTCCCGATTTCACACTTCAGCTACCTTTTAATATGATGCGGCCCTATTTTAAACTTTTTTTGAAGCTTAATCTGAAACAGTCTGCATTTAGCTTCCAGGATGGTGACACCCAGCAGCCTGGCAGAGGTGACAGGAAAAACAATTGGCACAAATAATAGAAGTTTTCCTTTTTTATTGTGAAGAGCCATGGGAGAATTCACAGCCCAGTCCTGGTAGCTCCTGCTGCTGTGCTTCTGAAGCCTTTTCCACTGAAGGCAGCAGAGATGGTGGCTGCAAATAATAATGGGGTAAACAAAACAAAGATGTCCTCTTTATCCACATGTTGCACTTGTAGCCTATTTTTTCCAATTAGTGCCCAGTAATATTCACAAACTTTGCCTGAAAAACTGCAGTTACACCACATGCTGATGAGGGTTGTTATAAGAGCAATTATTTCTTGAAATAAAACGTGTCCTGCATATGCACTGACCTTTGGAAATCATGCTTTGCTGAGAAGCTTCTGCTTCAAAGGCAAAAAGTTATCTCAAAAACCTTTTTGCTGTTTATTTTTGAACCTTTGAAAATCAGAACTAAGCCCTGCTCCACCCCTTGCATACACATGCATTGCTGCAATATTTGGGTCCCAAAACTCTGAGACAACAATCGGAATAAAATAAAGCTCCTTTTGATGGATGAATGAATACAATTTCTACACATACCATTAGTGTTATCTAATAATATAATACACTGTAGTTTGCCATATATTGTCAAATATTCATTGTCTTAGTGTTTTAGCTTTTAAGGCTTTGTATATTTAAATTATATATAAATACTTGTTTTATGTCTTTATTATTATTTTTTTAAATGCTAAATACCTTCTTAAAAATATATTTCTTTATATTATTGTTATATTTTTGACCTACTATTGCAGCTTATTTTCTTCTTCTTCTCCTCAAATTCCTTGTATGTGTAAACGCACCTGGATATAAACTTGATTCTGATATAATTCCTGCATTAGCATTATTGACTAAATTATGATTTAATATGATAAATGAATAAGAAGCACTTAATCAGCTGATTAATTTAATTTAGGTTTAAATGTATTGTGCGATAAGAACGCTGGTTTCTGCGCTGCGCACCTTTGCTTTGAAATGTGTTCAGGACATTTGCAGCAGTGCTTAAAAACAACAACAACAACCATATTGCCAAAGAGCATGTTGGCATTTCTGCAAATAAATATGTTATGTTTAATGACAAAAAGTAATGTCTCTCAAAGTGTCTGCAAACATCAGATTTTTAAAGTTTTTTCTAATTCTAACAGCATATTTGTTTTGGTTTAAGGGCTCACAACTTGTTATCTCTCTCTCTCTATTGAGAAAAACACTTTGAAACTCTGTACCCTGCACACTATACCTGTCCCACAAAAAAATGTCGGAAAGAGACAGCTCACAAATAGCTAGTAAACAATGAGAGCATTTTGCAGCTGGAAAACAAGATTTTTCCCTCAGTTCCTCCGTTTTGCTTCACAAGGTAAAGCAACCTTAATATTTTGTTGTGGTTAGGTAATAGCAAATATTACTCTGAGGTTTGTGACATGATCTCTGAAATACAGAACCAGAAAAAACAAGCTTTATATTTCTCAGCAAAAAATTGATCCAGATTCAGATTTGCAGCTGAGTGCAACATCAGCTAAACAATGTGTAACTATGTCACCCTTCAAGTTTTGAGACTGAGTAGAACATAGTTGCTGACACAGGTGTTGTCAAATTTAGCCAGACACTATAGAATTATAAGCAATGTGCAGTGTCTTCAAAACTACACCTTATTGGTCCATATCTCTTCACTGGTAACCAGTAGCAACACCACTCAGCAATACCACCCCTTACAATTATCAATTATGTCAGGGCTTTGATGATGAACAAAGAAGGAAGAGAAGAGATCATTGGAGTGATTATTGGATGTACTGGATATCTCACAAGATAGTTTTCATTGACGTGGAGGCTTATCCCCCGTTTACACATTTGACAATGCTATAATCCTAAAAGTAATGAAAAACATGTACATTATGTTTTGTGTTGGATTCAAAATGTTGTATGTCTCTTATCAGATTAAAAAACTGAGTAATATAATGAACACTATGTTTCCTACATAAGCCACCTCCCCTCCAAGCTTCGCACCTGTATCAAATGTATTATTGGAACATTGATAATTCAGTGTTGCATTAGCAAACCCCTCTGTGACAGGTCTGTGATGAGGAAACAAGGAGACCCTCAAGCGTTGGACATCAAGTCTAAGACCTTGTGTCATGCAGAGGTAGTGTCAACCGAGTGAGCTGAAAATCCTCCAGCTGTCCAGCTGTGTAGTAGTTGCACACTGTGGAAAACTGAATTTTGCTTCTCAGTCTCCAAAGTTAAATTGAGTAAAATGGATCCCGATCTAACTATAGTATGATGATGCTTGGTGCTTGGCGGTTAAGTATGTTACATGATTTCTGGCCGTTATCTGCACGGTTGTGAAAATTGAAAAATTCAGAACAGTATTGCACCCCTGGTTTTGTTCTGGTTGTATATGTCTTTATTGTGTAGAATAAATGGACTACAACTTAACTAAGTTGTTCAATGCTTTGTTGCAGAATGACAAGAAATTGTCTCTGAATTCTTGAAGTGGTCTCATAGTGGTACCTGTCTCCGGATCTAGAGCACTCGGCATTTGGCCTCATTCTTACAAGCCGAGCGCATCAATATTTCTTCTCAATATTCATGTTATGGACCTTATTATAAGATGTGGACCTAATACAGAGAGCTATCCTGGGTTTTAATAATATATTACAAAACATTGACCCTAATTATGAATTTGTTCTCAATGTTACACGTGTGCATTTGCTTTACATGAATTTATAACAGGAGGATACTAAATTATTTACCAACTATGATTATATCAGTATGTGCCCCATTAGTGGTGTTTTAAAACCTTAAGACATATTACTTACATCTATTCGTATGTTTGAACATGACACCTGTTTCTCAGGATTCCTGAATGAGAGCTGCTGTTGTGGTCTGAACACGAAAGCTGTGTGTCAAATACATCAGTGATGTTTGATCATCAGCTTTGAGAATCATCCAAATGCAGTCAGTCCTTCTGGGAGATTTTAAAGTCCTTATTAACAGTGATAATAAATAGTATGCAACATTCTGCCAAATTATCACTTTTTTTTCCCTTAATACTTTCTAAAACCAGTCATTATCTTATAGTATTCACATACTGTATTGACTGTCACTATGGAGAAATGAGTGTGTGCTAAAGCGCTCCTAAAATATATGCCTATCTAGGCTGTAAGCACATCATTCAAATTGTATTCACTCCATCCAACCCTGCTGCAGCTTGTGCGATCTACTCTAGCACTGAAGCCCTTGATACAAACTGCAGAAACGCAAACATTATTTATGATACTGCTCAACCCTAGCACCTAGTACATGCGTCACACATGTATGACCCAAAGCAAAACCAGGTATTTAAAGTAAACATACTTACAAACAAACAACATAACAAAAACCTAATTATTCTCAAAATCACATCTACTTTTCCACATTTTATTTTCCTATTGAACAATTTTAAGGGATTCAGCACGACATATTTGTTATTTGTGTTTTTCATTGGAGTGGAAATAGAGTTCTGTGTGTTGGACCATAACTTGGAAAACATCATCATTTTGATTGACAGTGATTGACAGTGGGGCTGTAGGGGTAAAAATAAGTCCCCACTCAACAGGTTGTTCACAGCTTTTAAAGACATATCCTTAGACAGAGAGGTTTCTGTCACAATGTGAAAAAAAGATGAATGAATTTTATTTTATCTTGACATTTTCCTTTGGTCCAGGAAGCTTACTGACTGACTCCAGCCTAATGCTCTCCACATAAACAAGGTTTATCCTTTAATATGTTTTTATTGCGTTCATCAAAGAGGCATATTGTCTATACTGATACACAGAGATTCTTTGGATTCTGTTCATAAAGCGTTTTCATGCTTGGCACGTATTTTGATTCTGACTGACAGTCAGCTGTGTACATCTGAGCCTCTGGCAAAGCATTTATCTTCACTTTAATACCTGAGGGCCTCAAATAAACTGAACTTAATGTCTTGCTAAAAAAGAATGGCCAGGAGCTATACTGCTGCTCTTTCTATTTATTTATTTTAGCTTAGAGGCTGCTTGGCATTCTTCATTCAACTCCTGTTTTAGCCTTTAGATGTACATCACAGTGAACCCTGCTCTCAGTTTAAATCATATCGTGTCTCTTGAGCAAAGAAGAAAAACACTACAAATCTCATAAAATGTAATGTTTACACCCTGCCATAACCTTTAAACAGTTGTTAATGAATCATACATTGAACACGTTGTTATCTTTCTCCTGTTTGTGCCAAGGTCTTAACACACCTTTTAAAAGTGTCAAGAGATTCTGCCCTATTATATTTTCAAACAGACTATGCCAGAGTCTTGGTGCAGCTGCAGAGGAGGCTCCATCTAAAAAAAGAATATGAGAAAATTATGGGATGGTTAGCAAACCTTGATCTGTAGATCTGCGGTTGCTAGATTGTAGTTCCGTAATATAGCTTGGAGCAGTTACTTTTTCTAAATCTTGAGGTTATATGAATGTCCAGATCTTTTGTTGCGTGGACAAAAAATTCACTAACACCGACCCACATCTGGCTTTTGTCTTTATTGGGAAAGGTCACCAACAACATTACTTTTCACAACAAATGACACCAGGGCGATTAACAGTTAGAAAGAGAGCTTTAATAATAGAAGTGAGAACAAATAATTAACAACCGTAAGTATTAGTACTGCATAGAAGAATTAATTTTATGCACATCAGTGACATCCTGACTCAACAGAAAAAACACTTAATGTCAGTTCTCTGGTGGCATTGGAAAATGATTGTGTCAAGCTTTCACCTCCTGTTCTGCTTTATGAAAAAGTACTTTACTAAAGTCTTAGAGAGGGAAAGCTACAATTATCTTTTTCATTGTTCTCTCCAAAAGCACACAATGAGCCCATTATGTTACCCCACTCATGGGGAAGTTCATGCTTGAGATACCTGATGAATGGAGTCTAACATCAAATGTGTGTTTCAGACATCCTTGCTCTCCCATTCCAGGGTGTCTGTAACGTTACAGCAGTACAGTTTATTCGTTGCTGAACAAATGCTACCATTCCATCTTGATTGCCACCTGCAGATTTTAGTAAAAGGGGCAGCCCCAACCTTTCTCACTTCAGGTTACCTTTAATGTGGATCGGCTATAGTACCATAGTGACAACACGCTTTTTTACTCACCACTCTTAAGTAGCTTTATCGCACTGCCTGAGCGTAACGTGATGAAATGTGGCATAAGAATATTAGGTAACACCCTTAAAGAAAATAATAGCTTATTACTTCCTCTGTAATTGCACTGATTACAGATTTATAATAACGGCATCGTCGAATGGGACAAAGAAATACTTCAACGCGTCAGTCACAGACAGGACAGGTGGGAGGCAGCAGTCGCATTTAGGTATAAATGCTTTAAAAATAATCACTAAGTTATCTGCAAAAGTAAGTAAGTGTTGAATTGGCCAAATCACAATGATTGTGCAGCTCTTTATAAACATATGGTCACTTCACTTTGACTGAATCAGCCAAGAAAGAATTAAAATGGGTTGGCGATTTATTCATGACACATTTGATATTTATTTAATGAATGAAAGCAACAACCATAGAGCCACTGATGGAGCTATTGTTGTTTTTTTTATAGGTAGCCAACTTTACATTCATGCAATATTATTAATATTGTTCACTGCCGTAGCCTTCTCACCCCTCATATCCATAATTCTGTCTTGTCTAACTGGTTAAGACTTATCCCTAAACAAAACTCTTTTTGCGATTTCATGCAGGTGTTTATTTTTCACCAAGTGACCATCACGGTTCCGGAGAATTTCACCCAGTGCACCACCCATGGCAGCTTTTTCCGGCACTGGCAGGAGACCCTCTACAACATGTTCACCTTTGTGTGCCTCTTCCTCCTGCCTCTGATCATCATGATCTTCTGTTACACACGAATCCTAATTGAGATATCCAGCCGCATGGCCCGAAATAACTGTAAGTGACATATTTTCTTCAAAAATCATTATATGGATAAGATGTGCTTTCTGAGACCCAGGGAGCCGTGCATGACAAAGATGGTGTTTTCTCCTTTTCCAGTGCTCTCTAGAGATATTCATCTCCGCCGCTCCCACAACAACATCCCTAAGGCTCGGATGAGGACTCTTAAGATGAGCATCGTCATCGTGACTTCATTTATCGTCTGCTGGACCCCCTACTACATGTTAGGACTGTGGTATTGGTTATTTCCTGAGAAAATGGAGAAAATGGTTTCTCATTCAATGACTCATATGCTGTTTATCTTTGGCCTCTTCAATGCCTGTCTTGACCCAATCACTTATGGTCTCTTCACCATTCATCTTCACCAGGGTCTTAAAAGATGTTGTCCCAATTCCACCGCACGGACTGAATTGGAAAACAACACTTGCCTCGTACAAATGAATCACCTATCGTCTCATAGGCAGATAGTCTCTAGTAATCACAATACAGACACTGAAGGAAACAACAGCATACAGAGTTACTCAAGGCCAATCATCCCGCTTAGCAAGATCTAATGGCTTGAAGAATTGCAATGAAAGTTTAGTCTTTCTCCAGATACAGCCAGTTCAATGATGCTGCTTTGAAAAGATGAAGCTCCTTTGCAAAAAAATGTGTTTGTTTTTGGTGCAATGATGTGATCAATGGAGTATTATTGCTATTATTATTGGTGCATGATGCCTTTTCTCCCTGTGATTGGCTGAGGGTGACACTGTTCATCACACAGAACATCTTACACACTGCTGATCCGATTTTCCTATGAAGCTTAAGGGCTTGTGGGGAAAAGAAATCAGGCCCAAATGAAGGCAAAACTGCTAGAAGTTCCTATAAATGGATTTAAAATGTCTTTCAACAATATTTTCTAGCATCTTTCGGATAAAGGTGTTTTAAAAAGAAAGACGTTGATACACAGGTTGAAAGGCAGTCACACTCTGGGACACGAAAACATGTGGGCTTTACTGGGTCGATCTCAAAATTGACTTTTTTCTGTTACAAAGAAAGAGCAGAAACAAATACGTGTGCATTTGGTCATTTGCTGTCTGTTGTGTAGCTTATGTTTACATTTTTATGTCCCACATTCTTATGTATTATATTGGGAGTTTTTGCCACACAGTCATCTGCTGCTAATCATTGCTCATTGGAAACTAGTCTGAAATGTCATTTATAATGTTGTGTTTGCGATATAAAAGACTGTCATTTTCTTTTATTACAAAGCTTATAAGATGAACATTATCGACCACAAAGGCCTTTGAAATAAATGTTTAGTCATACAATTATATGTATTCAATGTACCTGTGCTAGATAAGTGCTGTTGACCGTGTAATTTGTCTAAGATCAATGCTGTGTTTGCTGTGTTGCATAAATCACAGTAGAGTCAAAACGCTATGAAATACGCTGATATTATTGATAATGCCATTTGTTATACTTTATATTAGTATCTGTGTTAATAGTGTATTATATTGTGAATTGTATTGCTTTGTGAGACCAAAAAATACAGTTCAAAAACTGTCTAATTTAAATTAAAAATATTTATATTGTAAAGTTAGCAGAGAACAACTGTTTTTCTGATATGTTGTTGCAAAAAACAGGGATCAAAAGCATTTGTTTGTTTGCATGATATCGTTTCTTTCTTGCAATGTATGGACGATGTTGTGATGTTAACTTGCAATTTGTGGAATAAAAAAAAAAACTGCCTTTATTCCAAGCATTGAGTGATGCACAAACAACGAGCGGCTTTTTACTGAGATCGGCTGCATTTGTCATTAACTGGAATATCTATACCAGAGGAGACTATTTGCAATGAGTAAAAGCAATTTGCATTTCTTGGTATTTCAATATACAAACCTAAAGTCAACACCACAGACATTACTGATATAGATCCACTGAATAATACTTCGAGAGCAATTCTCTCCATCTGCAGATTGTGCGATATAATGGAAAGCTCCAGGGCAGCTTTTATAAATGAACCTGCAGGTGACTTTTCAAATGTTGTTTCCAAGGTTATGAATGAATTTCATCACTGGGGAGTTTCGCAGAAAAATTCTCAAATGTTGAATTTATATAAAATGTACAACTGACAGCAGAAGAGGCCCCTTTTGAGGATTACTGCATGTTCCTTATCCTTTTAGTGACATGCTTCAGTGAAAGCTATACTCTCTTTTTTTCTCTGCTTTTTCAGATTTGAGAATAGTTAAATGTCAATCCATCCTTCAACACCAGCATCCGAAGTTGAGAGCAGTCCAGCCTCTGCAAGCCGTGTGAGAAATTACACATACTGTAATAAGACAGTTTTGTTCTCTGACTATCTAAGATTTTTTGAATAGCTATTAAAAAAAATGAAATGTCCTACCGTAACAGGATACCATATCAAACCACTCTCTCTCATTTAATTGAGGATTTAGTTGGATTCAGAATTCTTTTGTCAGATTATCCATCCTTCTGTGTTCACTGCCAAAAAAGTGATTCTTCCAAAAGTAATTATAAGCAATGTGTGAGATGAAAGTGTATCGAAGATTATATCGATCAAATGACATTGTTTGATAATGTATTAGAAGATGTAACCATGTCAACACATTTAATATTTTTATCATTCATCAATTATTCTCAAATGCAATGTCATTGTGAGACATATTTATGCAAAAGCTGGTTAAACTACATTGTTGACATATCCTGCAGATATACAGTAGAGCTGTTATCTGGATAATGAAGTGTTATTTGGTGTGAAAATTAGCATTTCAATTCACCCTTTTATGTGTTTTACCATGAGCCACCATTTTTACACTGCGCACACTTGTTGAGCATTCTTTGCTTTTTAATTATTACAAAGCGAAGAGGATGATGAGTCACATTACATGCGGACATGTATGAAATATAACTTCAATTTGTCTTGGATCCACATCATACACAATGACTGCCAGTTAAGTTACGCATAACTGGTATGTAACTGGAATATGTAAGAGTATAATTTATCTCCTCCAGTATTGTTGAGAAAGTATCCGTCTGGTGCAACTTTCGTTCTCCGCAGAGAGCAGCGCACGGTGGCTGAACTTGTTAAAACTGAAAGGATGTGGATGACAGGTACATGCTCAGGAATGCACAGCGAAATACTCGTTGATGACCTTGAGCACATATAGGTTACAGCATATAACAATGACATTCATCTCAGCGGATCCACCTCAAGGATGTCATATTGCTGTAGTGACACTATTAAACCCAAACCCAGCAGCAGATCTTTTGCCTGTCATGGGGATATTGCTTGAGACATTGAATACAGCTTGTCTGGTCTTTTTATACTTTAAGCGATCAAATCAAAGAATTTATGTCTGTCAATGGGTGAACCAGTTACAATGCTAAATGTTTCAGTTAATTGTTGCCGGGAGAAGCAGGAACATTAGCATCAAAGTGAGATTGATTATGCACACGTTTATTTTTTATAGAAATTGTTATCCATGTTGAGTCATGAAAAAATAAATGAAAAAAAAACGGAACAAATTTGCTCTACTTAGTATGGATCAGAGGCACTCTTAGGGAGCATGCAGAATTCAAACATGCAATTAGCCTTGAGTTATCGCATAGCATAATTTAAAAGGCAAAAAGCCCAGTGTTGAACAAAGGCTCCTGTGTGGACAGAAGTTATTAAAACCGTGAATGTCAACAGCAGAATTTCTTTATTAGTCCCTGCACATTGAGTCAGCCAGGTGAAAATCCTGAGACATTTATTCAGTCCTAAAATAAAGTTTATAAAATGGTTCTTCAAACAATGAGAGCTCAACCCAAGAGCAAATTATCATATCTAACAAACTGTTCATTTCCCTTGATGTAGCGGCCCCTCAATGTTGAATAAACAGGCTTGGAGTGTTTCCATACGGGAAACACTCCAAAATTCAGATGAGTGTGCATAGCACCAACACCGTGAAAACTGAAAGGAAAATAACAAATGCGCTTTAGCACGCTAGCGTCACACATTGACAACGGCAATAACAATTACATGAAATGAATCTCATTATTATTTACACAAACGTATGAAATGCATTTGTATGAAATAACACATTACATGAATTACATACCTCGCTCCACGTATCAAGGGGTGCTAAAGGGGGGATCCAGGGAAGGCTGCCGCCATTAACTTAACTAAGACGTGAATGAGCGCGCTAGTGACTACGAACTACTCAAAGTACCACTGTCAAACAAATCAAGCACCGACTCAAAATGGGTGACCAGCAGAGGCGGCTGGCCCATAGGGGGCGCTGGGGCTCTGCCCCACCAGCTGTTGAGGGGAAAAAATATTTTTTGCATATTTTTTTTTAAATCAATGTCAGTTTTACTTAATAGTGTGTGTGCCTACATGCAATTTAAATCATTTAAACAACATTTCCACCAACTAACACTCATTAAACAGTGAATTTCCACTGACAGACAGTGTATCATTCTCTCATGGGGCGATCGGCAAAGTGCCCCTGACCGGCAGCTAAACAGCCAATCCGGTTATGGTTGCTAGGGGGAAATTATGAATAATTGGCCTATCAACGTCGCCAAATTTAACGCCGGTGGGGCGCTGGAAATTTAGCCCCAACTGCTACGTAAAATGCGTGAAGGTTTAGGATTGCTGTAGCTACATAAGGAGCCAGCGATAGTTTTTTTTCGTAGTGCGACTCCCAGACTCTGTCCTACGCTACCTGGGGAAAAAATACGCGCGACGACGAAGAGAGATGATGGCGATGTAATATGTAATAATATTATAGTATGTAATTGTAATATAGTTGTGGAGAATGCTTTGTTGTTTCTCTCAGGCTGTGACATGCAATGACAACTGTATGGCACTGATGCTGTTTTCTCCAAGTAAATGCATTTTTCCTTGAGAGAGGGTATTAAAATAATCTGTTTATGTAAACATTTTTGAAAATAACTTGGTTCTAAATTCTTTGTATATGTTACATTTTAATAGGAAAGTTCTGTTTCATTCTCTCTTCTCAACCCACACTCACTCATTCACTCACTCACTGTTGATTTGTATAGATTCAGCTGAAATCATACCCTTGTTGTTAATTTATCCCTTGATTGTATTGTATAGTATTTGATAGCATAAAGTCTAATATAGCTGTAAATTGTTACTTTTTCTGTGAAGCTGGAAACTGTGAAATTAAATTATTATTGTGGAACTGTAGTCATTTTCCGACTGTTCATTTGAATGCTTATGCTAGATTAGGCAGGGAAATCTGTTGGCACACTAGCCCCACCAATATTTTTTTTCACCAGCCGCCACTGGTGACCAGGAATGCTGTTAAACAAACAAAGTGGTATAACAGTTCACAAAAAACACTTTAGGTACTGTGAGAAATGTTCGTTTATTCGAAGCCCAGGAGTCGGTTTAAAAGAAAGAAAGCAAACCTCCCTTAAAAGTTATAAAAGGAGTGTTTAATAAAAGGATGCAGTAGTAGGTTATACAAAAGTTTCACAGCTGTAGCTCAATAGCCCGGGACACGCGTCCACAGGCCACTGACTGGCCACTGACTGAGTTACTGTCTGGCGGTCCGGAACAAAAGAGAGCCCGGTTCTACAATACAAACATGTTTTATAGAACCACCCCTTTCCGACCATACAATAAACTACTTCAAAATAAGACGCGCTCCGCTCTCGTGCTCTCATTGGTTGGTAGCGGGGGGGCTGGATCCTGTTGGCCGCTTGTCACATGGGGTTCTCCGGACTCTTCTATAGGCTGACGTCGTCGGGGGCGGGTCCTCTTATGACGTCACCGTCGCCATCTTATTAGCGAAGTCCTGGAGCTCACAACTACAATATTCTATTATGCAATTCTTCTGAGGTTTATCAGTTATTAAACAGGCAACTGTATCATTGCAGCATCAATGAGTGAGAGGTAGAGGCGGTGTGTTTAGTATGTAACTCCACTGGTCCTTCTCCCTCTACTCATATATACAATACAATATTAGCTTTATGCTATCTGAGGCTAAAAACAACATCCGGTAATACTACCGGAAGTGAACAAATATGATCCGTCCAGAAACAGGGAATTATCTTTTAAAGTTCCGCTCCAATATATTGATTATTTCTAACAGTACTAATTACAATTATTATATTTTCGGTCTCTGGCTCTACACATGTATCGTCTTACGTAACGTAACATTTCACAATGATTAACAGTATTATTTTACAGTAACTTGTTGTAGCTTAATTAAGTTCCCCTGTAATATCCCAATGAATACCTGTAAAAACTACAGTATCCTTGAATTTTACAGCATTTAACTGTTATTTCACAGTAAAACCCTGCAATCAAAAAAACCCTGTTATATCACAACAAGGTCTGTAATATCACAGCAACACAGTAAAACAAATAATATGGAAAATACCCAAACAGCCGTGAGTACTGTGCTCCAAATTGCGCATGCGTCAGACCGCGTTTTTGACTGAGCGGGAAAGCGAACTCTTCACTGCCATCTTCCTCTCGCTGCCGGCGGCCATCGAACGGAAAGGAAGGTAAGCCATTTGATGTGTATAATAGCGCGAATGCAAATGGTAATTTATGAAATGATGAGACATTCCACTTCACTTGTATTCGGCGTGTGTCCGTGTTACATGCCATGTCCTGACGCTAACTTTCGGTTCAATATTACTTGAACTTAAAGTTATGACAGATACAACACAAATACACTCATCGTAACATGTATAGCTAAATGATGCAATAATAATATTTACTTTCAAATGAATGTTTATCGCATGACACAGCTCATGTTTTGTTAGCAAGTGCCCGAAATTGTCAAACGTTCTCTCACAGCATTTGCTAATAGTTATTTAAAAGTAGAGTCTGGAGTTTTGTTCGTTGCAGTTTGTAAAAAAAACCATTCAAACTGGGCCCCTCCCCTCGGGCTAAACTGTGTAGCCTACTGCCCCAGACAGCAGCAGTAGCAGTTGTCAGGACCGTAAAGGAAAGGAAATACAGTCCGATTGAAGCGCTGGAGCCGTGGGCCAAACCCGGCCGTCACCGGCAACGGGAGCCTCCAGTGTTAGGAGCAGGAGGGCCGTTGTGTTGAGCTGGGAAGCGGGTGTTAGCGGCGGATGCTAACCGCTACTGCTAGCCGAAGTTAGTATCGAGCTAGCTCACCACAACGGCCCTCATACTTGTTACCCGTGGAGGCTTTAGTTGTCGGTGACGGCCGGGTATCGGTCCGCGGCTCCAGCACTTCACTCTGACTGTATTTCTTTTTCTTTGGGGTGCTGCTGCACTTGGATTATTGATTATTTCTTTTAATTTACTTAGACGGTGTATTACAGTATCACCCCAAGTGGAAACATGACCCGAGAGCAAAAGCGGTTTTTATAATATTGATAATAGCCAGTAATGATAATATTGCAGTACACCCAAAGGTGATGTAACTCCAAAAATGTCCATTAAGTTTCTCTCTCTCTTTAAAAAAACAAACAAACCAGCAAATATGTACAGATTTCATGTTTTTTACAACATGCTCATGATCATAATCTGCATTCAAACTGAAATTCGTATTGTTGGTTGCCTTTGTGTAATTTCTCCTTTTTCTTTTCTTTCTAGGTCATCAGAGGGCGAGGCTAACCATCCTGTTCAGTGTCAGGCAGTAGTGATGCGCGGGTTAAGGATTTTTAACCCCCGCACCAACCCAACCCATCGTGACAGCCAATCCGCACCGCCCGACCCGCAAAATTACGCTCTGATTTTTTAACCCAACCCGACCCAACCCGCGAAAATGGGAGAAAAAAAAAAAAAAGATACCAATGAGTTTACGTCGTGATTTGCCAAACGGTAGGCCTATTAACGAGGGGTTTTGCTCACCTTGTACTGCTGTTTGATTGTCCCAAACTTTTATATGATGCATTACTTTAGGCATTCACGGAATCTCAATCATGGAACGGCAAAATGTTCCAAACAACATAGTTTTATTCTTAACACACAGCAGTGCACGCACGCACACACAACAGGCGGTCGCATTATAAAGCCAGAGAACATCAACCATAATGTAGCATAAACAAAACTGTCAAATGATTGGCTATGGAACACTCGCATTTTCTCCGCAATTTGAAGACGAAAAGAAAAGGAACTCACACAATACCGTAACATGGTAGGCTACATATCTCATTTGCGAGCCTATAATATTAGGCCACCTTCCCACTATGATGTAGGGCTATTTCTGCCCGCACTATGTAAAAACAAAATGGCATCAACAGTGCCGGGATTTAATCGATTACGACGTGCTTCCAGGACACGACCGGCCGAGCTGAAGGTCCGCTCACTAGATGCGCTGGTTGCTGGAATGCAGAGGACCGCTTTAGCCAGCATGGAGAGTAGAGGATATTCAAATTTGCGATCCCTCCAAAAATTGAGGACGTTGTCATGGCAGTCCTCCAGAGTGAATTGTGCCTGTACATATCTTTGTACTTCATCTGGCTCGATGAGGTCAGGAGTGTCTTCCCATTCCAGGAACATCCTTCTCCTTTTTACTGCATGGTCTATCAACACAATCAATTAAAGGCCGTCACTACGATAAGCCAATTAAGTTCAGTTAATTCAGTGTTGTTTAATAGCCTAATATGTTTGGACTGTGTCACATAGCCTACCGTCTAGAACCTCCTGATCTGTTGCGCTCCTCACCTCCATTTTGTCTGTAAAGTTAGAATAAGGATGCGCATGATTTTTTTTGTGCTACTATGCCATAAATGTTTAAATATGGTTGGAGGTTATAGCCTCAGTTTTACCTTGAATCACTTCCTCAGACTGGGCCTGCAGGGTTGGGATGAGGGCTGTTGTCAACGCCCTCGCTTCCATTTGAACGGCAATATTTTCCTCGTGAGAGAGCACTTTTAGGGATTTGAAGCGTGGAGAGAGGAAGGTGGCAATCTTGTGTGTGGAAGTGATGATGAACTTTTCGTTCAGAAGCTCACTTGCACGAGATCGAATGTGTCGCATGTAGTCAGGGTCTTGGAATCGGGGCTCACAGTGCGCTCCGAGTCTCTGGCGCCAGAGAAGCACAGTGTTAAGGGTGGGATAACGGTCACCCTCCATGTCCTCCGAAGCGTCTCTGAAAAGCGACAAAAACTCTGAAATTGTAGTCAGGACCTCCACCTGTATTCCCTCCATACGGTGCTCTTGGCCCTTTTCCTTCAGTAACTCCCGTATCTCCCGGTGTTGTTTGGCGATGGAGGAGAGCATCGCTGCTTTGCTGTTCCACCTGGTCTCGCATTCCTGGATGACAGCATATGGGAGATTGAGCGTGCTGCCTGATTTTTTTAAGTAAGTGACCAGATGTTTGGATTGAGTAATTTGGCCCGTCACTTCTCCCATGAATGTGGGCTCATTTTTCTCGCTGAAGGCATGTTTAAGGACTGTATTTATTACGTGGGCTGCGCATGGAATCCATTCGAGTTTTTTAGCGCAGCCTTGATGTTTGGGCCCTGATCGCTGACAAAAACTAATTTGGACCGTTTATCAGCTGATATGCCCACCTCCAATAGCTCCTTGCTGATCTGTTCATGGATGTTTGTCGCAGTCTTCCTAATTGTGCTGTCAAATTCCAGTGTGGAAATCACTCTGCTTGTGAGGGACCAATCCTCAGTGACGAAATGGCACGTCAGTGCGGTATAAGACCTCATATTGTGGCTATCGGTCCACATATCAGTAGTGATGCCAATGCCACTTTCTAGAGCTTTGTTCATCTGTTCGCAGAGCCGGGCCTTTTCTTTTTTTGCATGATCCTTTGCTCTGTCACAGATGGTCTGCCTATGAGGGATGACCGAATCAGCGTCCACTGCCCCATATCGTGCGCCGATATTTATTAGCCCCTGTGCCACACGGCTGAACCCCTTGCCGGACACTATGTCAAATGGGCGTAGATCAGTGCAGCAGAAATCTACAAAATCGTCAACTAGTTTAGACTTAGCTGCAAATGGCAACTTGCCCTTCAGGAAGGACGACATCAAGGGCTGCTGGGTCGATGGACATTGCCTGGAAGGAGCCGGCCCCGGGCATGAATGTCGATTCAGGGTGGATGTCCCTGTCTTGTGACCGTCATATTTATACAGTGCGCCGCATTTGAAGCAGCTGACGTATTCCGTGACTGTATCGTCGGACAGCACAACCTGCCCAAATCTCTCCCAAACTTTACTTTTTCCATCAATTTTTTGAATTATCTTAGCATCGCCAGCTCGAATCTTCTGTTTCATTAGCTCAGCCATATTGTTTGTTGAATTCAAGAATTTGGCGGTGTAAACAAAAGCTGTAGGCTACGGATACCAGTTAGGGGAAACAAAAATAAAGAAATAGCCTACTGAAAACGCAATCACCACTTTATTTATAGAAAGGGAGAGGGGAAACAGTCTATAGGCTATACAATTCTATCCAGTTTTACTTGTTTATTGCACTTTGTTGTAAAATACAAATGTAGGATAATTATGAGGAGATGCACGGCAGGCTATTATTTTCGCTAAACAAATGATTGACAGGAGGCATAGCTCGCAGCTTGCTGCTGCCTTCTGACGTGCTACCTGTGTGCGGTGCATGAGACGGAGCGGGAAGAGAGGGAGAAAACCCCATTTTATCCTTACACAAAAGACAAGCATATGAACGGATACATATAACTATAATAGCTGGAATAATTGCGATTTTTACCCGACCCGCCCGCTACCCGCATTTTCCACGGAAAAAACAACCCGGCCCGCCCGACCCACGGGCTAGCCCGCGGGACCCACGGGTTTTGGGCCAGCCCGCGCATCACTATCAGGCAGGCTAACCATCCTGTTCAGTGTCAGGCAGGCTAACCATCCTGTTCAGTGTCAGGCTAACAGTGAGGAGAAATAGTTTGGGTAGGTGACTAGTTAAAATGCACCACAATGTTCCACTGTAAATTGGTTGGATGTGAGCATGTGTCTGAGAATGTGTATAACTTTGTTCAGCACACAAAGCTGCATAGTAATGCCCCCAATTATCACTACCAGTGTGGGATGCCTGACTGCTCACAGAGGTACAGAAAACACACAGGACTGCAAATTCATATGTATAGGCAGCATAAGTCCTACCTACAAGCTGCTGGGCCTATACTGCCTGACACATCAGCTCTACAACCTGACACATCCTTGAAATGTGTGCTTGAGGCTTGTGCATTTAAGTGTGACACTTTGGCCTCTCTTATTAAGCATTTGAAGACGCACATAAGGGGAGGAATGGAACTAGATGTCCATTTAGAGGTTGTGATTGCAGGTTCACACACGTGATGACTTTTGCGTCACATATTTCCAGGAAACATAGGTGTGCAGAGGATTCAGTTTTAGATGACTTTGTTCTAGACAAGTCTATTACTACAGAGCCATTGCCAGGACCCAGTCTGTCATATTCAGAAGCTGCTGCTGCTGAACATAAGGAACCAGAAATGACATTAGCTGTGGACGAAAACCTATTTTTACAGAACCTTACACTATTCTACTTGAAATTGCAATCCAAGTTACTCTTACCGGCAAGCACCATACAAACCATTATTGATGGCTTTCAAAGTGCTCATGAACTTGGCCTGTCTAATTCACTTAACATTCTGAGTGAGAAATTGAAAGAACTCGGATTCCCTCAGGCCAATATAAGTGCATCATTGAGGAAATTAACAGAGATGATCTACTCACACTCTATAACAGGGGAAGGCTCAGTACAGATGCAAAGAGGAAGGCTGCTTTTAAAGAGTGTTTTAACTATGTTCATCCCATCCCATCCCCTCCGAGCACTGCCCCAAGCACGTCAAGCCCTTCACAGCTTGGCGTGCCATGGTATGTAGACTTTCGTCTCAACTGGGACCAGGTGTCCTCAGCCATTCGACTTAGAGTGGAAAAAGAAGAAAGACCATTGCCAGACCAGAGAAAGGCCTTCGTGCTCGTGGACCAAATGATGCAGCACGACCGCAACCCATCCAGAGCCATGTGCCACAGCATTGTGAGAAACGTTGTCAGGTAGGGATGGGACTATTATCAATATTATCGTTAATTGTAATTAAAAAAACACAATTAACGTGGTGCAAGCTGTCAGTTAATCCCGAGCCCCACCCCCTTTAACTGTTTGTAGTTTTCATTGACTAATTTCCTGCACCTCTATGATGTCACAAGGGTGCAGAAGTGAAGACTTTGTAAACATGGTTTGTTAAAACAGAGCTAGTATAGTCAAGAAAACCAGACTTATGCTGTATTCACATGGAGTCCGGCAGACGGCAAACCGGATGTCATTTTAGTGGACGACAGAACGACAGTAAAACTTAGTTAAAGAGTTAAAATATTTTAACTTTTGCCGTCTGCGGCGACGGTATCAACCGGATGTGACGTATGAGTATGTCGACATCGCCATAGCAACATAGTGACGCTTTGTGCCGTCCTGTCAGACAGTTTGTTTTTACCGTTCTGTCTAGTGGCATTGGCCGTTTGCTGTCTGCCGGGCTCCATGTGAATGCAGCATTATTAAACCCGTGTATTATTATTAATATACGGGTTTTTTGAGCGTGTTTTTTTTTTTAAAGTTATACTCACATTAGCTGTACGCTTATGTGGTAAGTGTCTTGGCCTGCATGCAAGTTAGTGTTCAGGTTTCTCTTTGAACCACACTGGTTCAAAGTAGAAGCTACAGTTTGACGCTACGATACAATGCAAGTTGGACCTTTTTTACTTATATTTCGTATTGCAATAATATAGTTTATCGTGATTATTTTGGCCACAATGGTGACATATTTTCTAATTGTCCCACCCCTATTTTCAGGAGCCATTCAAAAACATTTGGCGACATCGGCAAGCACGGTGATACTGCTGGAGACGGATGTCACTCTCTTCTGCAACAAGTAAAAACGAGAGTGGAGTACAAAAATAGGAATAACACTCTTGCTCAACGAGGCAGAGAAGGAAGACCGCGCACGGGAATGGCAGGAGAGGCCAGACTGGCAAGAGGTCCTGTTGACCAATACGGGTATGTGGAAATATACGGGTAAAATCTGTCAACATTTTGATCGAAAGCATTGTATATGACCATGAATAACCCTGAAACAGGACAAAACATACTTTTCTCTTGACTACTTTATTGACACTTTGACATGGACCCTTTTCACAGCAAGCATGCTGCAGTGTCAATAGTGTAGTAAACACAGGTGTAATTAACTGTGATTATGGCCCTGTTCCATTTAGGATTAAGCTGAGCCAGGGTGCTGATATTGTGCATAGTGGCTCTCTGGCATGGCTGTGACACACTAAATACCTTGACCATAATTAATTTGATAAAATACACCTGTGCTTACAACACTATGACACTGCAACATGACTGCTGTGGAATGGGTCTATTTAGACAGTCACAACCGGGAATCAAACTGCTGACCCTTCAGTCATGAGACGACCTGCTCCACCTTCTGAGCTATAACCAGCCCCCAATAGTATTGTTACCCTGTGATGCCCACCCCTAGGTGTATGAGGTGGGGCCCAGCAGATTTGCCAGAGGGGGAGACCGAGGCAACGTTGGAGAATAGGAAGAGGGATCTGCTCAACATCTACTCAGGCATGCAATCTACTGTCTTTTTGGTGAATTTTGTTTAATGCAAATTTGCAAACTTGTCCTGATCTGAACAGTGTGTGGGGGGCGGCTACCAAATTGTTACTTGGGTACTAACAATACATTTGTATGTCTGTATACACAGAGGAAGGAATGAGTGGCCGTTTCTCTTCTCTCAGAAATGCCTATTCTCACACTTTGGCATCCTGATGGACATCGATGTCCTTCTAAAACTAGTGGAGGTAATTAGTCGACGAGGACAGGCCATCCTGGATTACTGTGCAACACTGGACAACCCCAAGATCTGCGATGTTCTGGCCCGCTATGATCCAGACTCTGACAAGGCTGCCTGCATCCTGCTGCTCCTAATGTCGTACTTCAAAGAGCGGAAAGAGAATTTGAAGCTTAAAGTTGATGTAAGATTTTTTATTTAAAATGCAAAATGAGTGATTACATTAGACGCCATTTATTACCTTGTATGATTTACCTCTGACCAATGAACAATATTTATCCTTTAACGTTAAATCTATGCTATTGTGTGTTACTATGTTACAGCCATGTGCCACTGCTGTGGACGTTAATACTGCAGAACTCCCCAGCACCCACTGTTTGATCATTCAAGGTAATGTTACTTGGATCTTGTATCGACATTTCTAACTCAGTATTTGGTTTTGATTCTAGGAATCTACATGACCACAATAAATAATAATAATGATTACATTTGTATAGCACTTTATATCTGAAACAGATCTCAAAGTGCTCATAACACATGATGTGGTATCTGTTCATTTCAGGTGACATGATGAAGCCCTCTGGATGGCTTATATCCATCGAGGGACATGTCGTAATGGGCCCACACCCTTTGTTTTTACACAGAGTAGCTGCTTTCTTCAGCAGCTATTACGTCTTCAACCTTGAGTATCCTGTCGCTGGATCGTCGACGCTGGAGTCCATTCAAAGGTATTGTGTAAAGATCACATGTAATCTTGTAATTCACATTATAGTATAGGCTTCCAACTCAAAGATTGTCTTGAGGTCTAAAATGCTGACAAAGGAGGTGACTTTGGCTAGCCTGGTGAGACCATCCTGATCTTGCGAACTCGTATTCAATTTCGCACACTGGCTAAAAATCATTTCATGGTGAGAGGAAGATCCAACAAGTTTGGATTATAAGTCTATTAGGGTGTGATATTGGAAAAGGCACGAATGAAAACCTTTATAAATGCTGCCTGCAATACATAAGTGTATTTAAAACTGAAACTATCTTTGCTTATTAACAGGTGCTTCTTGGGCATCAATCCTGAAAGAGGCTCAAAAAAGGGTGTGAGCACCCTTTTGAGGAAACGTATTGACTTTGAGTGGGCATCATTGACTTTTTGCAGCAGAAGTTGTCAGGCTCATTTTTGAGTAGTTCTTTTTGTACTTTTCTGAACACAACTTTGCACTACAAGACTTTTGCACAACGCTGTTACGTGTGGACTCATTATAGAATGTTTGAGACTGAGAAGAGCGCCTGACCCCTTCACGACATCCCTTCATCGCTCTCTCCTTTCCTCTCTTACCTTGCCATGTAGGCCTCATTCCCATCCTCTTACTGTTATTGTGACACAGCTAGTTGAATCGTTGAATTGTGACACAGGTAGTTTCTCTGCATTTTAAGGAAAATGTATGGGTAGGAAGTTGAATATCTTAAATTCTTGCGCATTTATGTTGAAAAACCTTTATTTGTAAATAAATATGCCATTGGGCTAACATTGACTTTACCTTGTGTGTTGGTAGATTTTAATTGTACAATGATTGTAAATTCACAGTAAATGGAAACTTCCTCTGCATGCACAGTAAATTACTGGCCAATTTTTGCATGACTTCCACAGTATACATTGTAAATTCACAGTAAATTACTGTCAACTTGTGCATTACTTTCACAGTACGCACTGTAAAAGTACAGGGCCTTGTTGTAATGATGTACAGCAAAAGGTTGTAATTCCCCAGTAATGTACTGTAATATCACAGTAATTACTTTGTCATTGAAGCTGTGAAGTTACAGTATACAGTTGTGCTTTTACAACAATGCATTGTAATATCACAGATGTGAAATCACAGTAAATTCCTGTGAGTACATTTCACAGTATATTGCTGTAATCCTTACTGTGAAAGTCATGCAAAACTTATCCAATTATTTATTGTGAATTCACAGCGAAAATGTTTGCATTAAGTCATCTACCTTAATGTTGCGCCGAGTCGTGTGCCACTTTTGCCGTGTGGAGATGTTCATGAGATATTCTCTCTTCCATCGGCTCCAGAACTGTTCGACGAGGTACTGGACTCTTCGCCACCTTTTAGTTGCATAGACATCCTCCTTCTCAAATTTGCCAGGCGGTGGAAGGGCAATCTTGGACTTCATCAGTATGAGATGGTTCGGAGTTAATGGCTCGAGTGAGGTAGGATCATTCACCCCGTTTACAGTTAACGAACGGCTGTTCACAATGGCCATAGCTTCATAGAACAGAGTTCGAAGGGAAGAGTCGTCGAGTCTGCCTGGGTGTGGCATTTAGGACATTACGAACGGTCCGAATCTGGCGCTCCCAGACGCCGCCAGCGTGACTTGCTGAGGGAGCATTGAAGATGAACTCACATTGCTTTTCTGCGAGGAAGCTCTCGATCGTTTTGGTGTCACATTGCTTCAGTTCCTTTTCAAACTCATAGCTCCCACGAAATTGGTTCCTTGATCGCAATGGAGTTGACGAACGGCTCCTCTGAGACTGATGAAGCATCTTAAGGCATTGATAAAAGCATCTGTGGATAAGTCCTCAAGCATCTCAATGTGTACAGCTCGAGAGGCGAGGCAGGTGAAGATTAAGCCATACCGCTTTTGCTCTTTGCGGGCTTTCTTGGTGATGAATGGGCCGAAGCAATCGAGTAGTATGTGAAGGGAGCAGAGACTTCTATGCGCTCTTTAGGAAGCTCAGCCATGCGTTGTTCTTCTGCTGGCCGTCTGAGTCTTCTGCACTTCACACATCTGTGTATCAGTTTAGCAACTGATTTACTTCCACCAATGACCCAAAACCCATTGGCTCTAAGTTCTGTTAGAGTTTGATTTCGTCCTTGGTGACAGATATTCTCGTGGCAGTGGGTCAAGATCAGCTTGGTAATATGTCCTTCTTTGGGTTGAATAAAGGGGTGTTTGACTTCTAGGCTTAGGGATGACTGATCCAGTCTCCCGCCGACACGAAGTGCACCTCCTTCTAAGATGGGATCCAAGCGAAACAGAGGGCTAGAGTTTTGAAGACTTTCTCCCTTTTGAAGTGTCTTCATCTCTTGGGAGAACGCTTCTTCTTGTGCAAGCCTCATCACTGATTCGGCAGCTCTCTCGCGTTCTTCCACGCTCACAGGTTTGCCGAATGGGTTTGCTTTGAATTCAGCCTCTTGATTCTTGCAACGACTTTCAGGAGTTTTGACCAGGAGGAGAATCGATTCAGACGGGTAAGAATGTTTGGTTGGGAAGGTTCAACTTTGGTTGCAAACACCTGCGTTGACTTGACCTCAGGATCACCGACGAGCAACTCTGGAGTGAGGTGAGACTCTGAATGTATTTCTTGTTCCCACAGGAACTTGGGTCCTGGTAGCCAGTTCGCTGAGGAGATGTCTGCTGCATTGAGACCTCTTGAGTGCCACTGGCTGGGGTTGATGTGTTCTCTGATCATTTGCACACGATTGGCAACGAAGACATGAAATCTTCTTGCTTCATTGTTGATGTAAGCCAGGACAACTTGGGAGTCAGTCCAGAAAACCTCTCCATGGATCGGCATTTCGAGCTTGTTTCTCAGCATGACACTTGATCTTGCAGCGACCACCGCTGCTGAAAGTTCCAATCTTGGAATGCTTGTGAGTTTTGTAGGTGAAACTCTAGCCTTTGCCATCACGAGACTGCAGTGAACTTTACCATCTTCGTTCTTGCTTCTCAGATAGGAGCACGAGCCATATCCTATATTGCTGGCATCCGAGAAGTGGTGAAGTTCCCTTGTGACAGTTTTGCAGAAGCCTTGTGGTTGGTAGCATCTCGGTATTGAGACTTCCTTCAGCCTTTGTAAGCCGCGCTTCCATTTCGCCCACCGTGGGCTTAAGTCTTCGGGGAGTGGGTCATCCCATCCGATGCCTCGACGGCATAGCTCCTGAAGGATGCACTTTCCAGTTAGGATAAACGGATTCGAGGGACCATTGGATACCGAGAGCACGTTCCGCTGGAGCTGCATTTAGGTCGAGATTGAGGGGTTCAGATGTGACTGCTCTCTCATTTGGGTCCACAGAGTCCAGAACTGACCTTTCGTTTGAGTTGAACTTGTGTAGACGCAGACCTCCTCTCTTGCACAACTCGTGTTTCAGCAATCAGCTCCTTTGCTTCTTCTACGGAGGGGACGCTGATGAGTCCATCATCCACGTAGAAGTTCCTTTCGACGAAGGCTGACGCTGATGGGTACTCTTCTTTATGTTGGCGTGCCAAATACTTCAGACCGAAGTTGGCACATCCGGGTGACGAAGCCGCGCCGAATAGGTGGACAGCCATTTGATACTCTTGAGGCTCTGCTTCGAGGTCTCCATCCTCCCACCAGAGAAACCGTAAGTAGTTCCGCAGTTCAGGAGAAACATAAAACTGATGGAACATTTTATCGATGTCGCATATGATGGCTACGGCTTCTTTCCTGAAACGACAGAGCACTCCAAGGAGGGAGTTGATCAGGTCCGGACCTGTAAGCAGCGTATCGTTTAGTGAGAGACCACGGAACTTCGCTGAACAGTCAAAGAAGACTCTTAGCTTCTCTGGCTTCTTGGGGTGGAATACCCCATGGTGTGGTATGTACCACGTAGTCTGCTCTCCTGTCGCAGGAGAGGCTGGCTCTGCGTCGCCTTTCTTTATCATATCCTTCATGAAGGCCTTGTACTGTTCTTTATACTGCTCGTTATTCTTCAATCTTTTCTTTAGGTGCTGCAGTCGAACTGTAGCCAGCTTCTTCTTGTTTGGCAGCAGAGGAGGCTCTGTGCTCTGGAAAGGGAGGGGCATTTCATAGTGTCCATCTTCCTTTTGAGTTATGTTGTCACTCAGGAACTGAATGAAGCGAAAGTCGTCTTGTGACACATACTTGTCTTTGTCTGCATACTTCCTTTCATTAAAGTCTGATTCCAAGACCTTCAGCACATCAGTGGTTGATGGCGCTGGTATTTCTTTCACTGTCACTCGATGGACGTACCTCTGGTTTCCCTGGCGATCCAGATGTGGGTTGGATGAGCCTACGATGCTCCAGCCGAGTTCCGTCCTCTGGGCGAATGGATCATTTTCACCTCCTGTGACGACTTCCAGGGGGGCTAACGCCAGCGGGCAGTCACTTCCGATTAACAGTCCCACTTCACAGTCCATCAGCAGTGGAAGTTTGTTTGTTTGTCAGGTGCTTTAGATGAGGCCACTGCAGCGCTGTTTTGGAAGTCGGGATGTAGGACTTGTCGACTGGGATGAAGTCACGAGTGTAGGCTTGGTGTAGCTGAATCTGTTTTTCAGACTGTAGTCCTCGAACTTGTAGGCCGTGGACACTTTTACTTGCTATGGGTGTGTCAACAGCTGTCATGGTGCTCAGTTTGAGCTGTACTGGTTTAGTCTCTACGTTCAGCTCTTCGAGTAGGTCTTCCAAGACGAATGTCGAATCGCTCTGCGTATCCAGAAGAGCATATGTTAGGACTTCTTTCTGGGGTACACTTGCAGATGACATGAAAACAGGGACGATGCTTGATGTGGCAGAGGCGCGCTGCGTCACTGCGTGGGACGTCACTGCGTGGGACGTCACTGCGTGGGACGTCACTGCGTGGGACGTCACTGCGTGGGACGTCACTTTGATCTCCTCCTGACTAGTGCCTTTATCTGTGGAAGTGGACTGTTTCTCTTTTGCTTCCACAGATCGGTTCTCTCTCTCTTCATGTAGGCAGGTGGGGTGACGTCTGTTGCATGTGCCACAGGTGTGTCGTGTTCTGCAATCCTTACTGCTGTGTCCCTTTCTCAAACATCCGTAGCACAAATTGTTTTCCCGTATGAAGGCCTTCTTGTCTTCCAGAGATTTTGCTGCAAAGGTGGGGCACCTTGCAACGTTGTGCGTTTCATCCTTGCAGATAGATCCATGGGATTGTTCCCTTTAGTGTTCGTGTGAAGTGCTCTTGCTCTCTTGGGCTGCCTGTCGTCTGTGGCCTGGATCAGAAGTGGAGAGGCGACAGGGTTACGGGCTATCCGAGCTTCCTTTTGGATGAACCTTGTGAAACAGGAGAAGCTTGGGTAATCCCCAGATTCGTCTAACCTTTCACAGACGACTCTGCCTCATCTTCGTGTGATCCAGTCCGGTAATTTCTTCAGCAGCTTGTGGTTCTCTTCACAGTCGTCCAAGATGGCCAATCCTTTCACATGAGGCATTGCCTCCACGCATCCTCTCAGGAAGTCAGCAAACTCTCGAAGTGCAGCAGGATCACAGGTACCAACTTTGGGCCATTTCATGAGCTTGTCTCTAAAGGCCCTTTGCACAATGAAGGGGTTTCCATGTACAAAGCGAGAGTACAGGTCGTTTTGGTCAGAGCTATGAAGAGAATATATTTGAGGAAGCTCATACATATGATGGGTCACCTGCTGCCACCAGATGCTGACACAGACCAAAGAATTCTGCGTTTCAATGTTGACCAGGCGCTTCCCAGTTTTCAGCATGGAGAGGATGTTGTCAAGTGGTGGGCCGTCATCTTCAATACAGGGAAGTACCCTGCACTGTGTCAGGCAGTCAAGGCTGCCATCTCAATTTTCCATGGTGCCCTGGTTGAGTCTTCCTTCAGTGTCATGGGGACCATCATTGATCAACGATCAACGTCAATGAAGATCTCCACCCTTAGTGCTGTGCAGACTGTTAAATACACTTTGCAGACCAGGAACCAGACTGGGGTGGAAATGTTCAGAAGGGATGATTTGAAGTTTGGGGAGGTAGATAGGAGGTTGTGTTCTAACATTAGTGCAGCTGGAACTGGGGACAAAGCCCAACGACAGGAAAATCAGCTTGTAATCAGAGAAAGGAGGGTTGAGTTTGGCTGCCAGCCATCTACCAGTGCTGCTAGTAATAGGGCAGAGGTGGTGGAGAACGATAGTGTGGCCCGAAAGAGGCACATCGCCAAGCAGCGAAAACGGGCCCTTGAAAGGCTTGTCAAGGCCAAAAGGATGAAAAAATGAAAATAATATTATGTTGATATGTTGCCAAATTTGGCCAATGGGATTTACTGTTTACCTGTCCTGAATGCTTTTCACATTCAAAATGTTTTTAACTGACCAGTTTATGGGTCAATAAATGTACCATTGTTACCATAAGAAAATGTTGTCTTTTCCCTTTATTTTCTTATGGGAGTACACCAGAATGCTTAATTTACTTGTTAAAATAGCAAAATTTGGCTGGGGGGGATGCCCCCAGACCCCCCTACAACGGTTTAGTTTGTCACCTTTTTCAGCCCTTCTGAGTTTGCAGGTATGCAGTTAGCACAGACTCTGTCTTCTGTTTTGCGTGCAAAGTTTTGGGTAAACAGGACAATGCACTTACAAAAGGAGGTTTCAGAAATTGGAGGAATCTGGCTGGACATCTAAAGGAACATGAATATTCCAAAACACACATTACCTGTATGACAACTTGGCATGTCCAGCAGTGGCTCAGTCAGTAGGGGCTTGGACTGGGAATCGTAGGGTCGCCGGTTCAAGTCCCCGAACAGACTTGAAATATGGAAAGTGGACTGCTACTTGGAGAGGTCCCAGTTCACCTCCTAGGCCCTGCTGTGGTGCCCTTGAGCAAGGCACCGGACACCTCCAATCCCCCCACCCCATTGCTCCGCGGGCGCTGCACGATAGCTGCCCACTGCTCCTAGTACTAGGATGGGTTAAATGCAGAGGACTAATTTCACTGTGTGTGCTCTGCTGTGTGCATGTATGTGTATATGGACTGTACTCCTGACATTAGCCACACCGAGCAGCTTTCTGTTGTCTTGAGAGTGGTGAACTGCGAGCCATCAGTTGGCGCATCTATCTCTGAACATTTCGTAGGATTTGTTGATGATCAAGACACCACTGGCAAAGGTCTGTGTGACACATTCCTGGAGAAGCTGGACCAGTTCAGCTTGAGCATTGCAGATTGCCGTGGACAATCCTACGATAATGGGAGCAACATGATGGGACATAAACAAGGGGTTCAAGCAAGAATATTGCAAATGAATGAGAAGGCACTGTGTGTCCCATGCAGTAGTCACACTCTTAATCTGGTTGTAGCAGATGCTGCAAAATCTTCAGTAGTCTCCATCTCCTTTTTTGGTGTTCTCCAGAGACTGTATAATCTTTTTAGCTCCTCTGTGCAACGCTGGGCAGTTTTACAGGAACATGTCAAACAGTTAACAGTAAAATCTTTGTCAGTGACCAGATGGGAGGCCAGGATTGACAGTGTGAAAGTGGTGCGTTACCACCTGCCGGAGATCATACAAGCTTTGTCTGCTCTCCAAAAACGTTCAGTGCAGAAGAAGGACTCAGAGACCAGCATTAAGGATGAACTCCTGACATGGAGTTTTGTAATGTGCACTGTAATCTGGTACAACATATTGTATCAGATCAACCACGTCAGCAAGATTCTCCGGAGTCCCACTGTTTCTCTTGAAACGCTTAAAAGAGAAACAAGCACAGTGAGAGTGTATCTGGAGAATTTCAGGGGAAATGGACTTGCTGCCTCTCAGACTGGTGCTAGAGAGATAGCAGAAAACCTAGAGATTGATATGAAGTTTCCTGAAAAAAGAAAGCGGGAAACAACCAGGCAGTTCCTGTATGAGGGCTACGACGGAGTATTAGGGCCACATATGAAGAAAAAAACACATTACATGAATTACATACCTCGCTCCGCGTATCAAGGGGTGCTAAAGGGGGGATCCAGGGAAGGCTGCCGCCATTAACTTAACTAAGACGTGAATGAGCGCGCTAGTGACTCTACGAACTACTCAAAGTACCACTGTCAAACAAATCAAGCACCGACTCAAAAGGGGTGACCAGGAATGCTGTTAAACAAACAAAGTGGTATAACAGTTCACCAAAAACACTTTAGGTACTAATTACAATTATATTTTCGGTCTCTGGCTCTACACATGTATCGTCTTACGTAGCGTGCCTTCTTCTGTTTTTACGTGAACGAGCGTGGGCGCGTTGACACTAGTCCATCCTGCGGACAACCCGATGTCAAAATAAAGGTCTCATGAGATAAAGCACAGAAAATAATAATCCAAATAAAACACTGCTAGTGGTCATTTACACTTGACTCAAGAGATCCAGTGTTAGGCTGAAGAATCATTTTTTGCATCGGCCTTACAAATGATTGAAAGATCAACTTTTTGGCCCAAGTTAGCGGTTTTCCACACAGTCAAGCTGTGCTTAACTGCATTGCAACGTGTAAGGCAGTATACTGCAAAGACAACATCTGTTTTGGAACGTAAGCTGTATTTTAAGGCACAAACAGCTAAAAACATGTGCATGTTATATCACAAGTATAAGAACATGTTTCGAAGTGTATACATTTACACTGAAGAAAAACCAAGATGGCCAGCTGAGGAAAATGTGCAGTTTATTAAGCCACTAGATCATAACACCGAGGTCCAGAACTGAGAGATTTAGGTGCTGCTTTGTGCCCACTGCTGTGTGTGTGTGTGTGTGCTTTCATTGACTCATCAACAGCTGAGTTTGGACTCTTGTTTACCCCACAGAATGTTTCTAAACACATTTGCATGGCTAAAAGTGGCCACATTTAGCAGAGCAGAGAAAAGAGAAATGTTTTCAACGTTTACGCTAGCTTACTAAATTGATTTAACACAAACTCTGTGTATGCCACTGACCCTGTTTGTGATGAAGATACCAAAAAAAGAGGGTTTTTTTAAGATTTGGAAAGAAAACCCACAATATCTTTTTGCCTCAGTGTTAGACTCCTTTTCATTTGGAAACTCTAAGGCAAGATAAGGACTGAAGATTGTAACTGAAGCTGCTTTACCAAGCTTCTCATATGTAGTGGGATACTTGTGAATGCATCTCAAGGCCTGACTCCTCCCCTAACCACTCCCCTAATTAGAGCAGGCGATAAAATGCACCTGCTAGCATTGTTCTTTCCTCAAGGCTCTGCTTTCATGGTTGGTGGTACAGGTAGGCTGTCTCCCTCCAAATATGATTAAATTGGTCTCAGTTACTGGTAGTATTGTGGCTCACTTGCTGTTTCCTTGCAGTTGTCCTGCTATCCATTCTTCCTGTGGTGAATAGAGCAAAGAACCTTAATTGTTTGTATGCCTCATGGTAGACCAATTTTAACCTGCTCTTACCATTGCTTTTAGGTTCACCTGCTGCTGTTTTGTATTGGTTTTTATTGTTTGGTTTAGCTATTAAGCATTCTGTTTGTTTTGGTATATTTTGTTTTAAATGCCAGTTAACATTTTTGGTTTATATTGTTGTGTTTAGGTATTTGGCATTTTTGCCTGTTTTGGTTTATATTTTGTTTAGGTCATTTAGCATTTTTGTTGGTATTGGTTGGGTCATTTTGCTTGTATTGATTAGTTTAGCTTCTTTTGCCTTTCTCTTTATAATTTAGCTTCAGTTAGTTTGTGTTTAACCAACTGGGATCCCTTTTTGTTTAACCTTGTTTTCAGTTGTTTGTTCTTTTAGTAAAGCTGAGTGCTGGTCACTGACTAGCCCCCTTAGTTTCTTTACTTATATAGACTTTTAAATGTTACATTTTATATAAAGATTGTAATCCCATCCTATAATAAAGATCATTTTAAAACTTGATTAATTCTTGTCTTGTAACCCATGATTTTATCTTACAAAAACGTTTCCTTTGTCTTTTGATTGATACTTTATTTTGAAACACGTCTCTGGCCCTCGGTTCTGAACCTTTGTCCTGATCTTTTTATTTTTATAATTTGGGGTGATAGTCCCCAGGTGGTGTTGTCTGTCCTCTATCCCAATTTATTATAATTTAAACTAAAACACACCCACCCACCACACATGGTTCAAGATGTCAGCAGCTGGGTTATAGCTTTTCATTCACACCCGTCCAACCTGAACTTCTCCTTTTCAGCGTCTCTGAGGGTAAAGGTGCTGAGAAAAGCCCTGTCTAACCTTCTTTAAATGGAGGACTTTTTAATTCCACGACTACGTCTGATAAATATCACCAAGGCACATTTTATAGAATTGTGAATGATCTCCGACTTCTCTCAGTGAAAGGATGTGTTGTCTTGCATTCATGATTCTGGCTGTGAGTATTTTTAGTCTGTTATATTTGATGTGTTTTTTTCTGAGCCTCTATGGTTTTCTGTTTGCTGCATTGAACTGTGTCTCATCTAACGGAAAAGAGCTTCATGATCTCAGTTCAGCACTGTTCTATTAAAAATACACTATTTGATGATGTTACCTTTTTTGAGTTAAATCTTTGTGTCATGAACCAGATACTCCATGAGGAGGTAATGTTTCCAAACTTTGTTATACGCTGCACGCTCTGGAGAAACTTGATAGTTTGTAGATCTAGAGAAGTTCAATGACTGTCAGCAGACTCATACCTGTTGACCTACTGAAAAGAAAGACAACTCTATAAATGATAGAATATGACCAAACAACTTGACGTAAGCTCAAAGAATAAGTTAACCTCCCATTTTTCATAGCACCACTTGCATCCAACAATTAAAAGGAAAACACTGATACTTATGAACTTAGGTTTAATCAAGACGGTTTTATATACTAATGCATTTCTAAGAGGGCCAGTCCATATTCTAATAAAACTTTACATCGGTAAAAAAAAACAAATACTTTAAAATAATCATTTACCTTGAAGTTCTGGTATCAGTGCTTGATAATCACTTTAAGGGGGATGATTTGAGGAACAGTTTATGAAAATAAACCTTAGATACTTCATAAATTATATGTCAGTACGTTTCAACATCAGCAGAATATTCTTTGTATACCTTAAGTATAATTTCAAAGGAAATGAAGCTCACTCACTTATTTCAGCCAGCTTCATTCCATATTGACCGCTTATCCAATCAATACACCAATAAGCATTGCGTACCTATGAATCAGGTTAGCTGTCAGTCATTGCTCCATCGGCCTACTAATCACTCTTTAAAGTGTACAGTATTTTGTATTCATGGAGCAAACTGTACAAAGATGAAGACATGAAACTAGATGAAGGTGATTTAGAAAAATAAAATCACTTAACACCAATGAAAACAAAGAAGTTCTATTGGATGCCGTATAAAAGATCTTGAGCAGCATAATACATATACCCACCCAACCATTTAAAATGCAGGCTGACATCTGCCTCACTCGCATTATCGAGCTATTCGTTCTCCTCGATCTGTTTGTTGTCGCTGTTGACTGAGATCACTTGTGTGCACAACAAAGTGACAGGACACTGAGAGAGAAAAGCATGATTCACTCAGAGTTCAATGCCGCACAAACTCATTAACCCGTCTGATCCCAAATCCCACCGAGTGGTGAGCTTTGAAGGTTTTTGATTACATGAGGATGATGAGGTTCGTGTTGATGAAGAGTGTAACGAATCCTGCTGTGTTACTGTTTTTATTTTACATTCATTACAGTGTTATCGTTTTTTTCCCTTTTATGTATGCTTGCTGTTGTATACATTTTTATAAGAAAATCTTAATTTCTTTCCATTGAAACTGATTTCAACTACTTCTATGTCCCCAAGACTCCACCATCTGTTTGTTCGCAGTTGGAAAAAGATCAGTGCAATGCAATAACCAAGGTCCTCTTATGATAAACTCAGAACATGCATCCTGTATAAATAATGCTTGAAAAAAAGTATGGAACATTTGCATTTCCTTTTTACCATGGTCCTACAACCTTGCAAGCAATTATCAAAATTACTTGAATTGGTCTAATAGGAGCAGAACCCAATTATCTTTTACTGGGAGTCCCAAGTGATGTCACTGCTGGCCTCATTTTCACTAAAAGATGAATGTATCTCTCTACTGCATGTTGTCATTTTCAAATTAGACTGGTCAGCCCTTAGGGAACTTAGTTAATTCATTTGTCAATGTGCCAGTCACAATTTCGCAGACATCCTTGATTGGATTTCAGGAAACCTGGGAAAGTTTTGCATCTCATAACTGCATTTAAACATTTCCAGAATTACACTGCTTGCTAAACATGGGCTATAACAGCCAGACCTCTTACTGTTTGGTGAAGGGATCTGAAGTTATTATCACTGTTATTTGAGGACTAAAACAATTTGATGAAGTATTAAAAAAAACATACAAATTAGAGACAAAGGAACAAACAAGCCAAGAGACGGCTTTACGACAACAAATAAAACCTAAAACCCAATGAGACACATGATAAGCCATACACTTTGTAATTATACTCATTCCTTCTCTGTTACACAAGGAAATTACTACTTCAGGAGCAATCAAACCTTCCATTCTTTTCTTCACTTACCTTTGCTTAAACAATTTATTAAAAAAAGATTGCCCGCAGTCGAGTCGAGAAAGGATGGGGAGCGAAGAAACTCTGATTAAACTGTTGCTGTCAATGTATACAAATAAAGAAGGGAATTAAAAGACAGCAACAGGCTGCAATCAGAACGAGTTTATCCTTTAATTTACTGTTTAACCATACACAAATCATGTTTGTTTTTTTATTTGGAAGAAAAGGCAATCAAACAGGCTTCATTAAAAAATCCAGGGGCTCAAACTAAGGATGTGTGTGAATTTAAACATAGCTCCCAGAGGGAGAAAGTGTCATGACACATTCTGATTTAAAGCTGTGCTATCCGCTGACAGCAAGTTATTACTCTGTCTTTAACATCCAATCTGTGGTGTCTGAAATATTTGCTACCTTAGACTGACAAATACATTAATAAGGGAGACCGATCCGGTGGGGAAGTTATTGCACATTAGGCAACAGTTATAATAATTCAAAGGATAGCGATGACGACTCATGTTATTTTGCGTGACATGCGAGTTGTGTGATTTGAATACCTTGGTTTTGTTGTATTTACTCTTTGTTCAACTGCATTATGTGGAGTCACTCACAAAACTCATATATATATATATATATATATATATATATATACTTTTATATATATATATACTTTTATATATATATATAAAAGTATATATATATATATATAAAAGTATATATATATATATATATATATACTTTTATATATATATATAAAAGTATATATATATATATATATATATATAAAAGTATATATATATATATATATATATATATACTTTTATATATATATATACTTTTATATATATATACTTTTATATATATATATACTTTTATATATATATATAAAAGTATATATATATATATAAAAGTATATATATATATATATATATATAAAAGTATATATATATATACTTTTATATATATACTTTTATATATATATATATATATACTTTTATATATATATATACTTTTATATATATATATACTTTTATATATATAAATAAAAGTATATATATATATATACTTTTATATATATATATATATATATATATATACACTTTTATATATATATATATATATACTTTTATATATATACTTTTATATATATATATATATATATATATATACTTTTATATATATATATATATATATATATATACTTTTATATATATATATATATATATATACTTTTATTTATATATATATATATATATATATATACTTTTATTTATATATATATATATATATATACTTTTATTTATATATATATATATATATATATATATATATATATATATATATATATATATATATATATATATATATATATATATATATATATATATATATATATATATCTATCTATCTCTTCACAATGCACAAACTTTTCCTTGCATTAACATTGCAAGATTGTGTCTACCATATCTGCCTGCACATACAGTGGGGCAAAAAAGTATTTAGTCAGCCACCAATTGTGCAAGTTCTCCCATTTAAAAAGATGAGAGAGGCCTGTAATTTTTATCATAGGTATACCTCAACTATGAGAGACAGAATGAGAAAAAAAAATCCAGGAAATCACATTGTAGGATTTATAATGAATTAATTGGTAAATTCCTCGGTAAAATAAGTATTTGGTCACCTACAAACAAGCCAGATTTCTGGCTCTCACAGACCTGTAACTTCTTCTTTAAGAGGCTCCTCTGTCCTCCACTCGTTACCTGTATTAATGGCACCTTTTTGAACTCGTTATCAGTATAAAAGACACCTGTCCACAACATCAAACAGTCATACTCCAAACTCCACTATGGCCAAGACCAAAGAGCTGTCAAAGGAGACCAGAGACAAAATTGTAGACCTGCACCAGGCTGGGAAAACTGAATCTGCAATAGGTAAGCAGCTTGGTGTGAAGAAATCAACTGTGGGAGCAATTATTAGAAAATGGAAGACATACAAGACCACTGCTAATCTCCCTCGATCTGGGGCTCCACGCAAGATCTCACCCCGTAGGGTCAAAATGAACACAAGAACGGTGAGCAAAAATCCCAGAACCACATGGGGGGACCTAGTGAATGACCTGCAGAGAGCTGGGACCAAAGTAACAGAGGCTACCATCAGTAACACACTACGCCGCCAGGGACTTAAATCCTGCAGTTCCAGACGTGTCCCCCTGCTTAAGCCAGTACATGTCCAGGCCCGTCTGAAGTTTGCTAGAGGGCATTTGGATGATCCAGAAGAGGATTGGGAGAATGTCATATGGTCAGATGAAACCAAAATAGAACTTTTTGGTAAAAACTCAACTCGTCGTGTTTGGAGGAGAAAGAATGCGGAGTTGCATCCAAAGAACACCATACCTACTGTGAAGCACGGGGGTGGAAACATCATGCTTTGGGGCTGTTTTTCTGCAAAGGGACCAGGACGACTGATCTGTGTAAAGGAAAGAATGAATGGGGCCATGTATCGTGAGATTTTGAGTGAAAACCTCCTTCCATCAGCAAGGGCACTGAAGATGAAGCGTGGCTGGGTCTTTCAGCATGACAATGATCCCAAACACACCGCCAGGGCAACGAAGGAGTGGCTTCGTAAGAAGCATTTCAAGGTCCTGGAGTGGCCTAGCCAGTCTCCAGATCTCAACCCCATAGAAAATCTTTGGAGGGAGTTGAAAGTCCGTGTTGCCCAGCGACAGCCCCAAAACATCACTGCTTTAGAGGAGATCTGCACGGAGGAATGGGCCAAAATACCAGCAACAGTGTGTGAAAACCTTGTGAAGACTTACAGAAAACGTTGGACCTCTGTCATTGCCAACAAAGAGTATATAACAAAGTATTGAGATGAACTTTTGTTATTGACCAAATACTTATTTTCCACAATAATTTGAAAATAAATTCATTAAAAATCAGACAATGTGATTTTCTGGATTTTTTTTTCTCATTCTGTCTCTCATAGTTGAGGTATACCTATGATACAAATGACAGGCCTCTCTCATCTTTTTAAATGGGAGGACTTGCACAATTGGTGGCTGACTAAATACTTTTTTGCCCCACTGTATATTGTAATTCATACTGACTTCACTGCTCCTCTTAATTACTTACACAGTTCTGTATGTATGTATCCCTTTTCCCTTTTTGTTTTGGCTCCATCTGTTTGCATTAACGATGCACATAGATAATATAATTTAGTCTTCAGTATCTTGAAGCCAACATGTTAAGAAAATATACATTTACCCTCTCTAAAAATGTATGCACATTGAATTTTATGTTACAGAAGTTTTAGTTATGACTTATTTTAGTTGGTATAGTCAAGAGTTACTGCCATGCCTGTGTGTCTTTCCATGACTGATTTACCATGGCATTTACAGTGAACTTTGGATGAATAAAAAAGACTAACACAGGATGTTACTAACATATCCACATTCAGTTAATTACTATGTCATGTTTTAAACCACCCAATAAAGAGTTTGTATGAACTACATCATAATATAATGTTGTACTACAATATGTGCAGCTGTCTAATGTTGATGATTAAATAACTGATCTTAAATTCACAGCAGGCAGTAGTGGAACATACTGGAATACATGTACTCAAGCAATACTTTCGTACATATATTAACTTGTATTATGTTTATTTTATTCTCTTTGCTTGTTAATGACTGTTTTTAAATGCCATTTTATAATGTGTTTCTGATGCACTATTTCTTAAGGCTCTCAAAGGGGTAGTTCAGAATTTTGGACATAGAACCTCATTTCCAAGTTAGCCAGTGTGCTATTTATCAGTGGAGACCGTTTTCAAGACGTTTCATCCTTCTAGTTGCAGAGCACCAGCGAACTCAAGTCAACGGTTGCTGCTAGCCTGCCAATAAAAACAGTCTTACCCACTCCACAGTACACCCGAGGCAAATAAATTAATATTAGAAATAAAACTACCCTTGCATCGCATTGCATTTTTAGGGACTAGTGTCTCAGCAGCATAGTTTATACTTTGTTCCCCGTAGTTGGTAGTAGGCTACGGCAGTGGTGGACTGATATTATCTGCTAATAGGCTACCGGCTCTATTATAGTTTATTTACCTGCAGCTGTCATTGCTACAGAAGCAGAATACAGTGCACGAAGGAATTGTATTGGACTAACCAATCAACAAGATATGGCCACGTTTGAAAGACATACCGATGTGTCTGATTTTGAAGACGATGATGAGGATTTGTTTTATCCAAAGAACCGTACCTGTACGAGGCGGAATACTCTGACGAAGAACTTAGAGAGATGGATGCTCAAAGGGCAGACAGAAAGAGCGTACGTACAGACAGCCCCCGCTGGAGCTCCAGTAGAGAACCGGGACAGAACATCCGGAGACTGGTGGTGCCAGTGCAGAAAATGTACACAAATGCCGACAGGTCACGAATGTTTTTGCTGCAGGGAGTGGAACTTAGTTATCCCACAGATTCTATAACTGGAGATGGACACTAGTTTTCAAGATCTAGATGTGTCTGCCAGTCTCAATCTATCAGTAGGCTAACGTTATGAAAGGGGCTAGCTTTATTAGCTAGAGTAGCCTACCAAAAGTTATGACCTGTTCATCAGTAGCTGTTGGTGCATCTGAAAAGACGGATGGCATCGCATTCGTTGTCAGTAACTTGTAGTTCTTTAGATTGCGGGGTTTTTCGAAGTCGTCTGTTCTGAAATACACACTACACATTTGCCACTTGAGTTGAGTATGGTGTGTTGATGTCCAAGCAAGCAGCAACAAGCCACAGTTGATTCCTTTCTGGATCTCGCACTGAAAATTTGTGGAAACTCTGTAGCGTTTATTTTTACAATGTGGAAATGCGCACTGAATCACCATGTTGCCTAGTCATTCGTTTACAATCCAATGTTTCAATCCCACTGTACTACTAGGTGTCCCGACTGGAGCTCGCTTCTGTGTTACTACATAAATAACCGGGGCAAAGTATAATTCCGCCGCTGCTGAGAAACTAGACCCTCAAGATGTAATGCGATCATTGCGATGCAAGGTTATTTATTTCTAACATTATTCTATCAACACAGACATTAACATCGATAGTCTGGTGTTTTAATTTATTTGCTTTGGGTGTGCTGTGGAGTGGGTAAGACTGTTTTTATTGGCAGGCTAGCAGAAACCGTTGACTTGCGCTAGCCTAGCACCAGCGAACTCTTCAACTAGAAGGACTGGATGAAACGTGTTGAAAACGGTCTCCACTGATAAATAGCACTTGGAAATTAGGTCCTATGTCCAACATTCTGAACTACCCCTTTAATGTCTTTCATTAATGTAAAACACTTTGAATTACCTATAAGAAATAAAGTTGCCCTGCCTTTAGTACCATTTTGAGGTACTTGTACTTAATCCAAGTTTTAAAATGTTATGCTACTTTACACGTTTACTCCACTACATTTTTGGGAGCCAATACTGTAGTGTATTAGCACATAAACAACATAAACTAATAAATAAACATTAACATATAATAATTTGTTGGTGTGATGAAATAGGTCAACACACAAAACAAGTACTTTTAGGACTGCAACTATATGTTGATGCCAATGCTTTATGTACTTTTACTGAAATACGATTTTGAATGCAGGACATTTAGTCTTTTAATAAGTGGTATTATGACTTTTGGTAAGTTATACTTCTTCCACCTCTGATAGCAGCCTCAGGAATGTAGTGGGCAAACATTTGGCTCAAAGATGTGACCTCCTACAAGCCACCATGCAATAACAAACAATATTTTGGGTTCATTGCATGTCACCTTGAGTCAGCTGGGTCGAGTGAAATCTTGGTGCCAGACTGTACGATATCAGCGCTGGTGCTTGTCAGACTGTGGGCTGAATTTCTTTTAAATCCTGGAGCTACAATGTAGTAAAAATAAATAGATTTAAGTCGAGACATGTCATAAACGTGTTCGTCAATCTGCATTCTGAGCCACCTCATGCTATAATCAGACGGGTTGGTTTGTAGGAAAAAGTTTTAACAGCAGTCACATTGCACAGAGAAAATTGTGTGCAAAACGTCTGACACTGTCAGAATTTGATGCAGGCTGTCCTTAGAATTGGTGGATGTGTCCCTTTCAATCAGGAGAGACTTCATGTTTTTTTAAAGAACATTTGTTGACACATCATTAATGTGATAGAAATGTTTCAGTCTTTGGTGATTAGACCCCATTCCTGATATTGTATATCTTAAGTGGGAAATGCATCCATGAGCATGTATATATATTTAGATTTTCATTTGCTAATTTGGTAGAAGTCACCTTTTCCCTATAGATAAAATCAAATGCAAGACTTGGTGGCGAATACCAGACTGCTGTTGGTCTCTGCAGGACCTTAACACACACGATATGTATATAACCAGAGAGATTGTGTGATGTACCGAAGAGCACATCTTGTGCCCTGTCTGCAAATAACCCTTCAAAATGTTCAAAGAATTCATTCCAGCTCTTTTATTAAGTCTGGTGTGATAAAAAGTTTTTTCTCCAACTCTGCAACATGGAAATAATCTTTTTAAATTCACCAGGTCCTCGTAGATCTGCAAACGTGAACAAATACCACAATACTGCTTCATTCTTTTCCATATCACGTCTCATCCTTGTCTTACTCAAAGAATTTGAAGCAGTAATACAAATCAAGATTTCAAGAATAAGTGCATGATATAACAGAATCTATTCATGACTTGACAATATATAAATTACATCCATTTGTTATTTTGGAAGACAGACAGAAGAATAAATTAAGTAATAACAGAGGCTAAGCCAGTGTGACAGTTACACTTCAGGCAAATTATAATCATTAGATAGAGAGCGAATAGGTCTGTAATGGTACAAAAAATAAGAAATGAGTCCTTAAAGATAGTCATTGCAAACTTTCAGGAAGGATTTAGGAATTAATATTTGCTTCAATCTTCTGTTTTGTGTTTCTAAAATAATTGTTGTCATCAGTTTACGAGTTGTATTTGTAACACACTGTTTCACAATAGGAAGTTTAGATGCTGAAGCCTGACAGCATCTTGCAGTAATATTATACATTTCTTCACAAGAGCAGAGATTTTGAATCTATTTTCAATACTTTAAATGAATAAATTCCCATCTGAAAAAGGCTGTGCAAGTTCAATCAATATCAAGTCTCAACCCTTGCGTTTGCATACATATAGGCAAATGATGCTGCTACATAAGGATGCTTCCACTCAAAATATTATATCTGTGTGGATTGTTAAGGCTTATTTTAATATTAATAACGGCCCTGTGGATATTGTGCTCATATTTCTGCGAAGCCTCAAAACACACATTTGTATTCGGTTGGGTTATGATTGTACATTAATATATACATTCAGATCTCTTCTTAATGAGAGTTATTTTTGCTTTTAAATAAGACACAGTTCACCATTGTATTGATATAGAAAACTGGAAAAACATTTCCTATACATTTACACTTCAAATGTAAATGTAATCAGATTTGAGAGCCTAATTTTGACTGAGTCATAATCGCTTTGTTTCCTGGAAGTCCAGTTTAAAGAACCTTGGGGTATTTTGAATGCATGAACGTTATTACTGTAATCAAAAGGCACTGAGTCATCACTATACCTCACAAATGGTTAATGGTGAATAGGTGCAATACGTGTGTCTTACTTATGCGCCGTCAAACTACCAACTATTTGTTTGTTTTACAGCTTCTTTTTTACATTTCATGACATTTCCCTGTTAATTGTTTTGCTAACTGTCACATACAGCGTGCCAGTATAGTGGTAAACGCTCTGTGCAAACAGCAGGTTTCTCTGATGAAAGGTTGAACACATTACCCAGGTTTCCCCAACTTTATGTTGTTGAGCAGCTCCATTTCATCAAGGATTTAACCTCGAGAAAGTAAGTACAATAAAAATATCACTGAACAACATCCCATCATATTGTTCTTCACTGAAGTGCTTATCTGGAAACACTACATTCTAGCTTTTGGCCCCAAGTTATCAGTTGAAGTTACTTAATCAACTTGCTAAAATAATCCAATTATTGATTTGAAACTGTCCCAAAATAATCATTGACTTTGTTCTGATTGCCTCTCTGCCTTTAAGCCACACGTTCCTATTCTGGGCACGTTTCTCCCACCAGTTGATTAATGTAATGGCATAAAGATTGACGGCTCACATAATGGAAGCTCTTCGCTTGTGTTGCCATGTAACGATACAAGGACATAAGGTAGAGGAAAACATAGAAGTGTGAAGATTAATGGAAGAGCTTAAAGCCACTTGTCTTAGTCCTAGTTGTTTTTCCCTGCGACTCAATAAAGAAATATCTACACTGGTGTTGAGGCTTACATGTCAGGGAAAGAATCTTAAATCCCATGCTGTACTGAAAAGAGTCAACACTCTGAAATATATTAAAAAAAACAAGTGTGGTATCCTTCCTTTACAGCAGACAAAACACAACGTACATGTCTTACATCTTTTATTGAATAGGGTGTTGTAGCAATGAAAATGTTATAACGTAACAAATATCTATGAAGATAAGGATTGGGGTTTGAAGTAAGGACGAGTAAGGAAATAGAGGGAAGGTTTAAGTGCAGGACTCAAATTAAAAACGACAGACTATGACTATGTCTATGTGTCTTATTCTCAGGTTTCTCTTAAAAAGAAATCTATACCTCAATAATAAAAAATGGAACTGTCAAAGATGCTTATTTAAGCTGGTGAACCACTTTAAATGGACACCAATTTTTATTTTATCGACCATCAATGCACTTTACCGCACACACATTCATACACTAATGGCAGGAGCTGCCAGGCTGCACATCAGGAGCGGTTTGTGCTTCAATGTCATACTCCTGAGCCTCGCTTGATAAAAGTTGCTTTAATTTGATCCATTTGTAATTCATAAATAAAGATGAGATAAGAAAAGATGAGCCTTTCCTGATCCCTGGACGGAAAATTCAGGTGCAGCAGAAGCACAAGGAAGAATGTAAAAATCAATAGATATAGTTCATGATCTTAATATAATGCATAATAAGAAGTACATACAATAAGTATGTAGTAGTAAATGTAGCAATATCATATAGTATTTTACAAAATAAAGCAGCAATTATTGTTGATATTAGTAGTATAGGATATACACTGTATACGTTTTAGTTATTTAGTGTAACATGAAATATAAATGTAGCCAAGAATAGAAATGATATAATTCAGTGTAACTATAGTTGAATATGTAACACTTTCTAAATATAGTATACTGATGTCATTGCTCTGAGATTATTTCTTGTACGTCAGCACTCTAGGAGAACATCCTTAACCCCACACAAAGCCTCACAGAGCTTTCTTTATGAGGGTGCAAACAGCTTCTTACAGTAAGAGTGCGATCAATTTCCTTTTGTCTGTATCTGTAGCCTCTTCCTTTTGAACAAGAGTGAAAAGATGCATGTATGACACTTTGGCACAACTATGTTTTTGTGTCAGTTTGGCAAACAAAGCATGTACTGTAGAATGTGTATGACAACACTGATATTTAGGTTGTTCCCATAAGAACCACTCCAAAGTAATGAGAGCCATTGACACATCTTTCTTTCTCTGTCTGTCTCAAGAATTAAAAGACTAAAACGTTGTTCCATTTGGCCAAAACATACAGAAAGCTGCTGATAGGTATTTGCCAATAACAGAGCAAATCAGCCCAGTACGCGCTAACATTCACTAAAGTCTTTAGTTAGTATCGACTTTATTTTCGGTTGCTCGTTCCGAAGGCTTTGAATGGGCCGTTTCCTTCCTACATGTCTGAACTCCTACACTACTCAACCCCTCTGTTCCTTGAAAGAGAACTCTTAGATGTGCATTGCAGCTGTTGAGGCAGAAACTTCAGTGATATTTGGTGTTTAAGGTCGTAGACCCCCGATTATGTAATAACCTCCCACACTTCAGATCTGAGATCGATTGTTTTTATTGATCCACATATATTCTTTCTGTTCTTGCACATTAATCAACTTTTAGTTTTTTACAATGTACTGAAAAAAAACCTTGACCTGATATGAGTAACTTGCTTATGTAATAAACACAAATGCCACATATCTAATTCTGTACTTCAATTATTGAAAGTGCAATTAACATAAATACCTAAAGAGAGTGTCAAATATAAAACAAATGGCTATGTCTAATGAGTTTTAGGAACACACGGTATACCAAGCTAAAATTAGAAAGTATATGATACCATAGAAAAAGCACCAGACGTTCACAGCCTTAACTCAAGTGTTGTAGTAAGCACTGGTTCCACTTGTATTCAGTGACTGTTGTTCATAAACCTTTTAATTATGTTTTTAAATTGCCAAAGCAAACTTTAGAAGCAAGCAAGAAAATTGTCTAAAAGGACGTGGATTGTGTTTTGGAATTATCTCTTCCTTTTTTTTCTTAATGAGCCTTTTTGGGTTTTCTAATTTCAACATTTCTTTCACAAAATTGACTTTAAATACTCAATTGCCTTGTAAAAGAATATACTTTCATATTGGCCAATGACAATGCTATTATGGCCCAATCAAGATGATTTTCTATTTAAGTTTTCTTTCAATTTCTTTTAACCGGCAAGACAATGTCCATAGAAAGCTTTCTTATAAATACATTAAGGTAAAGTACTCCTTGTAAAATACTGAAAAAAACAAGGATTGGTTGTTGGATGTATTCAAGAAATGGTTAGATTTAATTTAACGTCAAGACAAAGTACTTGTTATGAATAATGTATAACAGCAGGCTTCTCTTTGAGCTGCAATTCTCTGTGTTTCAAAACGAGTCTTAACATCTGTGGTGTTGCAAAAAGTACAACACAATCAACTCTCTCTCTCTCATTTCTCAGGAAAGTACCCAAACTGGATTGTATTGCCATGCCCAGACAATAGCAAACAACCTTTAAAATAACATTACTTACCGTATGTTCATGTTTATATGCCGCCTGACTTTTAAATTCAGAAACGGACTAAAATGCCACAACAGCAGTATCACTCTCAAATAAATGAGTTGTGCGTAGGGATATAACTGACTCAACAAACAATATGAAGGACTTTGGAAGGGATACAATGTATAAGGCTTTGCTGCGGTGGCAGAGAGGTGAAGATGTCATTTCATAAGTTTTATTTCTTAGCACATGTTTTTAAAATACAACATGTGCTAAGTATGTTAAATTGATTGCATCATTATTTTCGGTAAAATAGTTCCAATTAATTCCAATTATAGTGCTGTGTTATAACTCACTCTGCAGCACACAGTATCTGTATTGAGTTCAAGAACAATAAGAAAGTTAAGTTGAAATAGATTTAACATGATTTTGAATAGAAAGTGTTAATCATCACTTATAACGACTACAGTTTGGAAAGTCATTTTATCATCTACAACTTTTACAGATCAAAAATCACTTTCACTGATTATAACACTGCAGATGTTACTTAAAATATTGAAGTGAGATCGAAACCAGGCAAATGTGAAGATTGTCAGGCAGCCTTAACATGATATATAAAGTAATTCTCTGAAGTTTGGAATGAATCAATTATAACTGAATATATACTGTACATGAAAAAACGTTCACTAGTGCCAAATGAGAAAGGATTTCAAGGTCACAGTTTCTACTCCAGATCATCACAATGGCTTTACTTTTATGGAAATAAGTCCAGCTGATAATGCAAGAGTGACCTTGTCTACAAAGAGCCCCTGGGATTTGGAAAAACTACAATTGGGTCTGACCTCCAAACATGTCCATAATACTAGAAATAATATGTGGAGTTCAGATGGATGTGGACAAACCATTAAAATCGTAGACAATACATTAGCAGTTTACAATATTTCTCAAGTATTGCATCAGATCATAATTGCCTCACCAAGCCATAACAAACAAATACACTGAATCTCACATGTGCAGAGATGACAGAGGCTTTAATCACATGGAGGACATAAGATGGAAGTAAATGAGATGGAAGTTCACATTTTGTAAGATAACATTTTGCACAGCAATCAGACTACATTACATTTGTGACTAGATATCTTTGTGACATGTGATGACTAATCTATCAATACATTTGTAATTAAAACTCATCATTACAGCAACGCATAATGTGTTGCAGCTAAATGCTGGATGTTGTATGTCTTATTTAAGTACATACCAGATTAAGGAATTACCATTTCACCTACCATTTGTGTATATGTGTATTGTCAAGAGAAGCTCTTAGCATTTCTGGAGAATGAGGTAATTTACTATCTCAGTGACAATTTAGTTGCTTAGGTTTAATACAAGGCATTCAATTGGGCAGTTGGACAGCATGGAAAATGTTGTCCTTGGCTGGTAAAGGTTGACATCAATATTGCATTGTGACTCAACCTTAAACACCTGGAGGAGTACATGTTTTTCAAATTCTTTGTTGAAAAAATCAGGAATTACAAGACCACAATTGAGAAACCCAAGACCAAATCACAGATAACATTAAAACACAATTTCACTGATCACAAACTTAAAACACAGATCACACTGTGATATTTGCACATCCACAATTCAACATCATAAACAACAAATATGAGGTCAAGTAGAATGAAATTATGACAGTAATTCTCACCATTATAATCCCAACGGTGTACATGTCAAAGAATCTCAGGGTTAGATCATTAAAGTCTTTACTGCAGTAATCGAATGTGTACAGGTCTCTCTCAAAGTCTGTCTGTATTGCCACTTAGTCCATTATTATTGTTATTATTCAGTTTGTGAGGGAAGAGCATACATCTTTAGTGCTCATGAGTCATGGTGGCCAGAGGCACTTTAATTCCAGGCATGTTTGATTACAATGAAGATCCCATCCAGCCAATTTAGTTTGTGCTTCGCAAGTATCATCATACATTCAAGCTAAAAAAAAAAGATCCCTTTTTATCATCCAAATGATGAGAGTAGTTTTTGAAGATTACAGAAACACTTTCAAAACAGCATCAAGTTTGTTAAATAATCTTGAGGTTTAGGAAATTATCTCTGGCTATTAATCCTTTAGCAAAACACTTAGTGTTGACTAAACTGAATTGTGAATCAAGAGTGATGCCAGGGCAGTGCGCTACTGGAACAGCAAAAAAACTGAAATGATGCATCTACGTACACAGACTTGGTTTGTCAAACACGGGCAGTAGAGACGAGCTGAAGCAGATTGTGGGAGAGAAAAAAGTCATCATCTGAGGTGGTGAATTTACTGGCATTGATGGTTACCTTGACTACATTCACTTTGTCCTAAAGGTTTTCTCTAAAAGTTGGTTGCCACTCTGGTTGACCTATAAAAAAAGAATAGTCAAATGCTCTAGTTTCTCAGTGATCTCCCTGCTCCAATGCAGCAGACAAACGTGTAGAGTTAATGGGGGCCATTACCTTTAACTTTATTATATAAAACTGATACGATTCCAGCTTGAAACCAAAAGGAATATGGAAGTGTTTAAGCTTGGACAACCAATGGATTGAACAACATCAAGTTAGCCCAAATTGCTTAGGTTGCGTTAGACACAGTGATGTATGCCTATAGATTAATGAACACATCTTCCAGGCACGCCAACGGGCCAATAACCTCACGGACCCCTCTGACCTTCACCTACAAAATGTCGGAGCAAAACATAGAAGGGAATCAAAATGATCTCAATAAACAAAAAACTGAGAAGAAATGAAAAGATTCTGCAAAATAACCAAAACACAAAAACACACAAAGGAACCACAAACGGACTCAAAATCATCTCAAATTGACACAAAATGGCCACACTTAACAACTAATCAAAGTGGGCTTATCCAATGTAGGAAGGCTCGTGGTGTATTTTGTTGTTGTCTTTTGTGTGATAAGAAGAGACATTAATACATTTGAACATCATTCATTTATTACCATTACAAATTCCCTACCCAATATGTGAACTGAAAGAGTACCATGTAACTGAGTGACTGCAATAAGGTAATTACTGTTTGATTTGTTTTGCCCTTATCCCTATAAAAGAAGAGGGAAATTACTAAAAATGACACCAAATTAAACATCTTCCAACCTTTTGACATGCCAGCTGTAAGCCTCCAGCAGCCTAACTTGTTCATTCAATTCACTGTCACTAATCTTGGTTCCGATATTAGATTATGCTTGAGATATAAAGATTTTATGCATCTCCCCTGCTACTTATTACTGTCAAATTCAGCAATTAATCTATGCCTTTTTAATAAGCAGGAGGCATGTAGTTTGGGATTAATTGGCAGTGGAACAATTAGATGAATTAACCTTTTAATTGACTGATTAAATTGTGGTAAAGGGTTAGGGAATACAGACAATCTTAAAAATTACTATATATATCTGTTACATTAAAATGTAATCTTGTCAGTTTAAGACAATCTTTTTTTTTAGGATTAGTAGATCAATCTGTGTAAAGCTTGTGTTATCATCTTTAATCACGGTAGATCCATCACCGGAAAATCAATGGGGCCTCTTCAGTCTCTCGAAGACATCTTCTGCAGGCTCAAACAATCAAAAAGGCTCTTATCATTCGCCACCTGTTTGACCTTTCACATGCAATATGACGACTTTGTTCTGCAGTGAAATCCTACTGGATATTGTGCAATAATTAAATGTATTGAAATGCTAGATTATATAGTTTTTTAAATTCCAAAACCATATTTATACAAAAATGTGCTATAGGCAAATGTGATATAGTTTTACCATTTATTTATTTGCATTTAACCAGTTAAAAATGATTACAATGCCCCCTATTGTTTAAAAAATGTATGTACATCTTTAACACTGATAAAATGTTAATTGCTCTCCAAACAACACAATATTCACTCTAACATTGTTGTGTCACATGAAATCTTAATGTGTCTTTTAAAATCATTAAGGTGTTGACAGTGACTGTTGTTATCGTCTAGCTTATATTGTTTTTTCTCATAACATATTGTGAATTGTATTATTTAACAGTTTTAATTATTGTTCTTAATATTAGTGTTATTATTATTTTCTTTACCTGTAAACTTTCAAACTGTGATGCCATTAAATGTAGATTCACCATTAAATGTAGATTCACCATGGTGACCAGAGTTTGGAGAATTTTGGATTTTATACCAAAGTGTAGGGATACTCTGTCCTGCATGCGAAAGGTTACTCAAGTAAAAGTACAAAAGTATGAGTAAAAAATAGTAAAAGTACTTATAATGTAAATTGGTAAATTTCAGAATAATATATATGATGATATGATATTTTGATTTGAATTATTGATGCATTCATGTGATAAAGGTCTAACTTAAAGACTTTGTATACTGAAGTGTAGCTGAATGTTGCTCCAGGTGTACCTAAAGTTTAATTTAAGTGTTGATTATATGTCATATCATTAATCCAAACCTCCAAAGTAACAACACATTATTAAATAATTGCAGTGGAGCACAAGAACTAAGTAGCACAAAAAACAAACAAACACTAAAGTAAAGTAAAGGTCTCTCAAAATTGTACTGAAGTACAGAACTTGAGGTAAAGTACTTAGTTACTTTACACTGATGGCAACCAAGTAACCAATAAAGCTCTGGTCCGTCTACTAAACCCGTCCGGCTTTGGTCCGTTTGCTAAGCTGTCCGTGCTAAAAAACGAAGGTCTGTCTCAGCTGTGAGTGTCGACCAAACCAACAGTGCAACTACCTTAGAGTCAACGTGAAAGAAGTTTCGAAATCAACATTACGTACTTGAGTTTATATCGGCAACCTTTGATGAACCTCCTTTGATAACATTGCTTAAAGTGAGCTTAAGGAATTGTCATTCTTCGGTAGCCAGAAATTGACGCTTTACGTCTTTGAACGAGGGCGCAGCTCAGCTAGAACAAGCTGTTCTTCTTAGATTTATCAATGGACGCGGTTGTGCTGTTCACCAGCCAAAGTCAAGGAAGAGACCGTATATTCAGGTAAGTCGTTTAAATGTTTGTGGGCTAGTCTTTAACCTTCCATGATGTATATATCAATAGAAAAGTTAGATGAGGTTGTAACAAAGACAAGTGCAGCCTTGACTTAACCTCAACTTTCTCTTTGCTCACTGTCTACTTTATCTATTTCAGGGCAACACAATATGCATGTGCACTCTCGATTTATTTACTTCGGAACAACTCCGAAAGAAAGGACCTTGTGGCGAAACTCAAAAGTCTGGAAACCAACATGAGCGCTGGAAGAAAACGTGAGTATAAGTTACTGTAAAGTGAGGAGGGGTCTCTCAGGATCTTACAGGAGTGACAGTTGTGTTCATTACCGAAACCCCCGATGTTTTTTTAAGGGTTCCCAAACTAAATCTGCAGCAGGATTAAATTCACAGTTCAAATTGTAATACCTGAGCCCCATTTAATACCTTCTAATAGTTTGATTTGTTTCATCAACAGTCCAAACAAAACAAAGCAGGACTGCAAGTTTTCACATTTAATAATGGATTTTGTTTTCAGAAACTAATAGACCACGAAAAAGGTTGTTTGTTCATTTTCTTTGGTCGATTTAAAAAATCCTTTATCTGTCACAACCTGCAATTATAACTCGCTCTATTACCTTTTTCTTTGGTCTTGGTTGTTTTTTAATGGAAAAGAGTAAAAAGTAACGATGACAGTATGTGTTATGTCAGACTCATTTTTTTCCAAGAGCCATTGAACGTTTGAGTTCTAATAAAGAAACCTCTATCTGCTGTCTTCTGTTTACAATCACTTAGCACTGTGTTCTCATGGTCATTAAAACCAGGACCAGGTTGTACAGTTTGAACTTTGTGTTCAAGCAAAGTTTGTGGAAGATTGTAAAATAACTGGAAAAGTCAGCAAAATATTTATATTCTAAATGATGAGAATGTTTAAAAAATGTTTGATAATTGATTGTGTATTTTCTACTGAAGTAGGAGAATGAAACCTAACTGAAATTAGTGACATGCACGTTTTCTATTGTTATAGAAAACACATCTGCCTCATAATTATTAACCTAAGGGGCCGCTTTAAGTCCTTCACCCTTGCCACACTTGCGTTCGTAGTCAGAGGTGACAATAAAAAGGACATTGTAGATGTTCCTCGAATGGCATGTTAAAGACACAACTTGGTAAACTTCATGTTTAGGCCATAAGCCGCCCAGGTTCAACACATCATCATGTGAAGCAGTACACCTTTACCCTGAACATAAATATTACATTTAGTAAGTTACTAAATGACATTTTGATAATGTTATAGTGAAGGTGGTTGGTATTTTGGGAGAACTATGCCTACCTCTGCTTTAAAACTGCAGGAAAACTTTGATACGTTATGGCACTATCAAATGAATAGTATTACTTTTTCAAACTGCCTCCATACTGCCAATTTTGCCAAGACACATTGTAAAGTTGACAGGTTGTTGAATCTGAACTTTGATATGTGAATGTGTACTTTTTGTTGCATGTTGTGCGACTACAACTATACCTTAATTATTTTCTTCCAGCACTTAAACAAATGGTATACAACTCATTTTGAAGGATATTTGAAAAAGTGTTTCAGGGTCACATTTCTTTGTGCTTTCTAAATGTTACATTCTGTTTCAAATTGATATCCCCTCAACTTTGACCTGATTAATGACTGTTTATTGCGGTGTCAGTCTGTAGCTATTCCCCTGTGAACTGAGATAGACCTTGTGTGGGGGACCAGACTTTGTGCTGACACATGGACCTGCACCAACTGTGTCTGTAACACTGGCAACCCTAAGACTGGCTCTGACAGCTCATCGAAGGCTTTCTTTACAAGCCTCACTGAAAGCTTTCAGTACTTTGACACTAAGTATTGGATTTATTGAATTTAATTTTGTTATTCGAGACAAACAAGCTTTTGTGTCAGTACAATTTACAGCATTTATATCAATATACAGAAGTCATAGCAGTGTCTGGCTTTAATAAGATCATGCTCGCGTCTTTCCATAAATCCTATACCTCTACAAAAACACTTGGTTTGATATTGTTCTTAGTCAATCTTGCGCTTCAGCAGAGTCAGGCAAGAAACACCATGTCCCTCTCAGGGCCAGTCTATGTTCCTGTTTACCTATATCTCCTTTGTGCATCAGAGCTGCATCCACAAAGCTCCTGCCTGCTTGTAAAGGACGCAAAAATGTTGCTTTTTAATGGCTCAAAAAGCATTGATCGCAAGGCCAAGCCTGTGAGCTAGACTTGTTGTCACACAGTAAGTAAAAGCTCTGAATAAGTGTCCATGACCCTTTTCCCTCAGATAGACAACTTGACGATGAAAGACACAGTAGATTAGGTGAAATAAAGCTTAACGTAGGTTTTCTCTATCCTACCCTCCATAGTGGACTTTTTTTAATGAAATGTTGACCTGACATTTCATATTAAATTGATTACTGCTCTAATATGATTTTTCTTCTTCCTCCTTTGTCAGTGTTCAGGCTGGGGAACACAATAAATTCCATTGAGGCTGCTAAACGAACCATGCAACTCTCTGACCGAGTGCTGTGCCTGTGCCTTACTGCGGCCAACGTCAACCGCGCCCTCTACTTTATCTGTGACAATGTACTTTGGGCCAGAAATGTTGGTCTTATCCGCAATATCAACAAGGAACGTTGGAGTCTAAATGCCTCTCGATGCTATTTCCTCTCGCTAGTTACAAGTCTGACCAGAGGTGTTTATGAAGTTGTCCAGTTAATGACACAGAAGGCGAGAGACAGACACTTTAGACAGAAAATGGAGCTGCATCTCAATGAGAGTCCTGATGTGGCTGAAGCAGTCATCCCTCAGCTTGATGCGTTTCTCTTTCTTCTGATAGAGAGCCTAAGATCACATCCTGCTGTTGCCTTGGATATGATTAAAAATATATGTGATCTCTTCATTCCCCTTGACAGGCTGGGTATATACCAATCGAACGCAGGAGTGGTTGGATTTTGTGGTTTATTATCTTCAGTGATTGGGATTGTAACCCTTGCACAGCCCAAGTTAAGACTCAAACCCTGATAACAAGGGTAGAGGTAATCCTGCTGACTAACTGCAGATAAAAGGATTTATCCTGACGGGATGTAGTGTGTCTACCTGGAGCTGTAATGGTGGACTAAAGTAGACCTGGTACACATTGACATTAAGGCACATTTTGTAACATCTAAATGTTAAAAGCATTACAAAAACAGCCCGCAACAACTGACGGCGTAACTGGGTTTGATTGTTTTGTCATGGATTCTTGATTAACAGAATGACTAAATGTTGAATAGGAAACTAGTGAGGTTAAATATCCTTGTATAAAGGAAGAAAATCAGGTTTACATAGAAGCCTTGTTTATTTTTCGTAGTTTAAAAAGGCCAAGGCTTAACTTGTGTGCATTCCTGTCTTCTCCAGCACCACATATAACACCAGCAGGTTTGTTACTACTGTATTTGCAAAAAGGGCTCTTTACTGATACATATTTCTTTTACAAAAAGTAAACTCTTAACCACTCTGTCCACTTTTTTATCTGTTCTCCTTTGTGTGATTTAAATGCTGCTAAAAGTTTTACCTCAATGATTCAAGTTATAAACTGCTTCTCGGCCAAAAGTGCTTCCAGAGGGGAAAAATCAGCTGAGAGATTTCAGGGTTTCGGCTTCTCTCACAGTAGACATTTTGTCTTGTCCTAGCAGAAAAAGCACAGAATGACCAATAACACAAACAATGGCTTTGTTCTATCTGGCTGCGAGTGTGGCAGAAAGCCAAAATGTACAATACAATGACCCTGAAATCAAAGCAGCTACATGGAATTCATCCATAATTAATGTGATTTGTTTTCTATGCTATTTCCTACTGTGACAACTAATACGTCTTCTGTGAAAAAAGCATTTTATCTCACCTGTGCTGTGACTCCGATAGCAGAATGAGTCATGGCCTGTACTATGACTCATCAAATATTACTGTATGTAAATTAAAAAATGTAAATTATTGAGTTTAAAAAGATCATTAAATTGGTGTTATATTTTAATGAGCAGAGACACTCTCGATAATGTGCTAATAATATTCTTAATATATTGTGCAGTTTACTTGTGTATATATGGGGTTTTTTTATCTTTATGGTGGAGAAAACGAGTGCAGAGTATAAGAGAGTGAGATCTATCACGTGTTTCATTCCAGGAGACCTAATGTTTTCACTGTCACACTTGATTTCAAAGGTTAATAAACACTATAAAACAACATCTCCATTTTGTGTTGTGTAATAATGATAGTAAGTGATGGTTTAAGGGAAAAACTGTAGTTAAGGTTCAGCTCAGTTTAAAACATTGAGTAACACTGCCCTCTTGGGGAAACATGACACATTGTTAAATTCAAAAGAGCTTTATTTTTTGCTTAAACTGAGACAACCGTACACTTTTCTTCTGAAAGCTTTTTACTCAAGTGAATGACTGTGTGATAAAGTATCCACCATTAACAATTGCAAAAATATGTTCCCTTTCCCTTTCACCATACTTTGAGTTTTACTCTGGAAAACAAAATAACTAACTGCAAAGATGGATTCCATAAAAGGACAAATGCATATAAATCAATAAATAAAAACGGTTTGTTCTTCTGGGTAGACCAATTGCAGTGATTCATAATAGGCAAAATGTCTGATTTCACATTTTCAACAAGACTATATTTTCCAGTACCAACACACCAATCAATGCACCAGTATTACATCTGTTGAAATAGTTTGCTGGGCTGCAAATAGAAATGCAAACTAAATCCAGGACATTATTTTGCACAGCTAACTTAAGATGCATTTTAATCGTGAAAACCTTGTATTACAAAAAAAAAGCCAAATATCTGGGAAAAAGTTCAGCGCCAAAGAACATTTGACAAGGCATGATGATATCAACTTAATCTATAGATTAGGAACAAAGCACTTTGAACAGCGGCACCAGTGTGAAACTACAGATGTTTAAATACTGCTGGCCCTTTACAGAATACCAAACAGTTACATGCAGAGTGGCTCTGCTCTTTGAATGAAAAGGCACCATCAGTAGTTAGCTCCTGCAACAGTAAAAAAACAACAACAAACACATCACATTTAGCACCCTTCATCAAGGGTCTGGTTCCCAAAATCAACTTGTTGACATGAATGGTATAAATAACTTAATTTATACTGTTTAGACTGATATTTTGCCCATAATGCAGATTGTTTGATTGCATATGTATTGTTTAATTGACCAATACCACTTTTGTGGTAAATGGGAGGCCCTTGACTTGTTTAGTAAATTATCACTTGACACGTCTGTTGGTCTGAATGTTTTTCTGTCTGTTACCAGCTCACCACAATTTAAACACTGATTCAGTACCTTTCGGTTTTAAATGAAAAATTCTGTGAAAGAACATGGACATCATTTTGTATATCCTGTCTTTACATACATTTGAACCATGTCTCGTGGATTTGCAGATCCAGTACCAGAACAAAACACTTGTTTGACCCACCAGATAATTTTTCTTGTTGAGTGGAGCTTTGTGGCACATTTAACTAAACTGTGTGTGGTCTTGTCTTTATAATAGATCCAAACAGCCAAAATAATTGCTCAGAATCTGGGCTTTCAATTCAAATTTTTCCAATAATCAGTGCTAATAAATATTCCTTTTTTGGAAACATTCATATGTGCCAAGACGGAGCAACAGTTGCCAGTCTCAAATCCTTCAAACATACCAGAAGTAATCTACCAAATGTAAAAAAAGAACAACGTACATTTACCTTAAGCAAAATAACTGCTTAATATGACAATAAGCCCACTAATATTTTCATAGACAAATCAAGAAAAGGAAAGCACATTATTTTGTATACATTTCTGCTATGATTTTTTTCTTTTGAAAGTGGAACTTGATACGATTGGAGAGTGACTTAAATTCCCTAACAGTTTATGATTATCTGACAGAGACAGAAAATGATTTAGATAAACACATAAATAAAATACGAACACAGATAACACAATACCTATCCAGTAACAACTATCCAGTAACTGAAGTTCCTTCAAACTAAAATAAATGTACAATAAAAAGTCTGAGAATGCTTTGAACTGTGCATGGTAAACCAACAGGGGTGGCATAATTTTGGAAATGTCTGACATACTGAACGTGTTAAGGCAAATTCTAGCTCCCATTCTAAAGCAATCATTAAGACAAAAGTTGTGGAAAAGGCTACATTGATCCAAATGTCCAGAGAACACTGCAATCTGAAATCAATTTCCTACATCAGTCTACGGCTAATTATAAAGTGAAATACAATGACAGTTTGTTTATTCTTATCATCCTGCCTTGGGACAACTTATTCCAGAAAGTCTAAAAGCGTCGTTAGCACCCTCTAGAGGTCTGTCTGCTCCTTACACCCAAACTGAACCAAAGTGGTGTGAACTCAGTGATAGTGCCATCTGTGTACTAAAAATGACATTATCCAACTATTAAAACGCCTCTCTTTTGCAATCTCCAGACTTCAACCAAAGCAAAATCATAGTAAATCAAACGTGATTACCATGATTAAATACCCTGTACGCTTTTAAAACTGCATGTAGGTTGAAAAGGTATGATTCATAGAGCTTTTAGTCATTCATCTAAAGCTTAAATAAAGCATGATCACTGTGAGTATCAATAAACTAATAACCAGACGATTTGAGAGAGCTGATAATGAAAAGGCAGTTGGTGGTAGGCTACATGTGGGTGAAGTTGACACTCATATGTGCACAAGCACTATCTTGAAACCAGCATTCAAGTACTGGGAGGAATAGTTTTGTGGCATTCCAACATTTCTTAGAAATGACACAGGAGGCTGGCAGCTACATGGTAAAATTACTCAAGATCGAAGCCTGAAGAACTTTGCATATTATGCTTTACATTACATTTTCTTTTCATTTAGTGATGCACTGACAAATACCTCTGGAAGTTTAGTCCTGCAGAAATGTATTTTTTGTATCCATGATAAGACTGTGTTTGCATGGGGTTCCAAGGGAGAGACATTGAAAATGGCTGAGACCTTTTTACTATCTGATCTTATTACTGTAACTAATAAATAATTGGTGTGAATGTATTGACTTTCTATTAGCAAACAGCAAATAAATGGATTCCTGTTGTGCGATAAGTATAAAGGCTTTAGTAGCATTTGTTTCCCCATTAGTGATTGTACCATCAATGTAATACTTTTGAAGATTTTTTAATAAATCAACAGATCTGTTAAAGTTCTGAGCAAATAAACAAATAAAATAAAAATGCATTAAGCAGGAAGGATCAAATCTGCTTTGCACTTCCGATAAAACGGATTTGGCTTACACTTCGTCATTGGACCATTATACAGCAGAAAAGAATCCAGCCAATAATCATAATTAAAGAAACAAAATGTTAAAGGGCAACATTTGATCACGAGTCGGTGGTCTTGGCCCACTTTTTAGAAAATAACCCGCTCCTTGATTCCATAAATACTCGAAGGAGTAAAGTGAAAAGTGTCTCAGGTACTCCGGGTCCCAGCTGGGCAGTCTTTGGGTCCATTAGGAGTCTTTTGGTCCAGTCATATTAAACCCTGCTGAGGGTAGAAGCTGCTTACTAAGAGAGTTCCTGCGCTAGGTCATAATCTGTGATCAGGCCTTTGATATGCGACAGTTTCTGATGGAGGTACTCGCATCGCTTTTTCTCTTCCCGGTACCCAGGAAACTTCTGTGAAGAAAAAAAAAGGGAGAAGTGAGCAATCAGTAACGAAACCTCTATGTGATGGGCATCATGCAAGAACATCTGTGTATTCTCAAAAGAAATGCATCATGTCCTTGGTTTTTTTGGGAGGTGTGCTGGAGTTTTTCCAGTGTTATTTGGCTTACTCTCATTAGCAGTATTTGATAAATTGATGTTCTATAGTACTAGGCAATTAAATATAAATCTAAAAGTAAAAACCTCTTAGTGGATTGGCAAGCTATGATGCATATCCTCAATGATAAAGTGAATACAATCTTATCATCACTTATTATTTTGGTTATTTTAAATGGCTCAGAAGAAAACAATATGTCCATGAGTGTCAGAACTGTTACAGGAAATTAAATTAAAATGCAAGTTATTCTTACTTTCTTATACTTTCGGTACTTTTGTAGTATTTGGTCCTCCATGAGCTGAAAAGATGACAAAAGAAAAAGTGTTAGAATGCTATGTATCTGAACAGTTTATTGTTTTGGCGTTTTATCAGAAACTGGGCTTTTAAAGGCCCCTGGTCCTGACAGTACCTTGTACTCTTGTGTTCCCGGGGAGAGAGTGTTGATCTTTGAGCCCAACTGAACAAACATCTCTGTGATAGCCCCAATCCGGGCATGAAGAGCTCTGTATTCATCATACTCGGCACAGAAGTCGTCCTTATACTCCTGCCTCTGCTCCAGTGCTTTTATGGTACTGTATTTTCTGATAAAAATGAAAATAAACAAGGTGTTATTTCAAAGCATTGATGGAAAGAAGTGATCTTTTGAAACTAAGATGTTTCCAATTCCTTCCAGTAGATGGCAATGCAGAACATTGGAGTAAGAGGCCTGACACGTCACTGATTTAACAGCATGATGTGTTGACCAGATGTAAAAATGTAAGACATAACATCATGTGTTTTCTTCACTAAAGCTTTATGACAGCTCATTTAGATATGTGGTTCATTTTACTCTATTGATGACAGATTATTTTACATTGTATATGGGAAATCACGCAATTATTTGGATTGCATTCCTGAATCATTAATCCCTTCTGAATCTCGGACTCAGAAATGTAACACAGTCAGTGTGTTTAAATCTTACATTAAATATTCAGGCAGTTCCTCTGCCGAGGTTCGACTGACAGGTGTTTTCTCCCCCTCATGATCTGTGGATAAGAAAAACAAACATACACACACACACATCAAAAATATGTTAAAGCAATCTGTCAATGAAAATGCGATAATGTACCTATCATATCAAGGCTGATGGAATAATTTATCACTCCCTCAGATAAGAGATCTGATCCAAGGCAAGCTGTGACGTCAGCAGCCTCAGAGTAGGAGGCATGCTGCCTCGCTCAACCGTAGGTCACCCAGCTGTTTCACAGTCAATCATCAACAGACTAGAGTGGGGACTGAGGACAGCAGGGCAGAGAAGGTGCTAGAGCACTAACAACACTCACTGCTCTCTCGAATGAAAATATATGAATTGCTCCTTGTGGGCCTTCAGCACCAACTATAACTCAACCCTGATCTTTTTTTTCCTTTTTGCTAAATGCAAGCTGTTAATTTCATGGCCCCAACAAATAATAAAAAACTGATTTATGACAGTACCTTTGAGATTTTCTCGGTTATGTTTCAGGTCTGGACTCGTCTCAATCCATTCTGGTTTTAAGCGCTCTCGTTCTTTGTCTTTGTGCTTTTTGGACTTCTTTTTTTTATGCTGGCCGTTGGTGAGCGGTTGATCAGTGCAAATGGATGTGTCAGTGTGTGGCGGCTTAGCGCTGGGTACAGTGGGAGCTGGCTCTGTCCTCTCCGGTTTGGGAATAGTAGATGACCCGCTGAGTTTGTGCGGTGAGTACAGTCCATTTGGGCTCCCCTGGAGATGATTGTTGGTTTTGTCGAAGTCCAGTTTGATCTGTACTCTAGAGTTTCCATGACCAGAGGAGCTACGAGCCCCATTGGGGATGCAGTCTCCGTGAGATGGTGACTGCAGTGGCAGACACTGGTCTAACAGTCTTTGTTTTTTGGGAGTCTGAAAGTTGGATGGGTCCGAGGGCAAAGGCCGTTTCTAGAGGAGAAGAAAGAGATCGTAATGATTGATTTGCTTTTTCTTATTGACATGAGAGTGGAAATAACATGAGGTGTTCCAAACATGCCTGTATTATGTATTAAGATTAGATATTAATGTAAAAGGAGTAATTTGACCTTTTGTAATGTGTGTTTTTTCTTCTTTTTTTTCAGAGAGTAAGATGAAGATTGACACCACCCTCATATCCCGACTCACTTATGAAAACATTGCATTTCATCTGTGTAATCGATGCAAAAACAGAAGTGACTTGACAATTTTACGAGGGGTCATGAAGTTTCTCTATTGATCCCCAAGAAATACTTTAACACATAACATATTAAGCTAAGGAGCACTAGCTATATATTTACTGCAAACATATCTAATTATTGTGTAACTATTCCTTCAATTCCAGTCAGAGCTATATTTACACAGAGCCTAGCAAATATATTAACTCGGAAGTATGTGTATCATATTTCCAGTAATGTGTATCGGCAAAAGAGGAATCACCCCATCTATTTTCAGTTTTTAAGAAAGAAAAGCATCAGAAGATAATTCATTCAAGGTGAATAATTACCACAGAGAGATTCTTGGCAGGGCTGAGATGTGAAGGAGAGTCCCCGGGAGTTTTGTGGAATGACTGGTTGGACTGGGGACTCTTCAACTGGCTACTGTGGAGTGGCTGTAGTTTCCTGAAGAGAGATTGAGAACACAGCACCTTCAGCCGGACAGTAACTACGAGGTAAATGGCCTGTAAAGCTAAACAGGAAGAGGCAGTATGTAGGTCATAAAGCTTGGTTATGAGTGAGTGGATGAGCAATTATCATTTTTGTTATGACACGCCATCCAGACAGTGGTGGCAGCTTTTCCACAGAAGACACAATTATTGACATTACAAAACTGTCAATCTTTAAAATGTTATCAAAGCTTTTTTTTTTGGCAATTTAATGTTGCATGTTGTGTTTTGTGTCTCTATTGATGCAATATACAGGGGGCAAGCACAAAGACAAAACACAGTCCAGGGAGCAGAACAATAGCAGCAGATTTAACCTCTGGAGGACCAAACCCTCTTCTCTGTTAATCTGCTTCCTACAGCTCCTTCCTCAAACAAGTCACACCCCCATATGGGTTCATGCAACCTTTTTAATCGGCCAGTGTGAGTTTGGAGAAATTAAACACGAGCTGAACAATGAAATTACAAAAAAAATAATGCTAATAATTTACTCCAATAAATGAATAAACTACATTGAAGAAATCTGGAGTTTATAGTATTTACAGGCTATCGCTGTTCTATCATGCTTGGCAAACAATTTAATGACTACAATTGTAAGCTTTTTACATTTAGCAGGGGTTGTAAACTGAGGGGGTTGTGTAATCAGCCAAAAGGACTTGAGCTTTTTCCAAAAAGCTCAAGAAGCACATGGCCGGCATGTTTACTGGCAGGCTGAGGAAACCTACAAGGGGAGGAAGCTCAACCTGAAAAGCTCAGCCTTGCTGCTCTGAACCATTCCAGCTAATGCCATTTGGCAACACGGTGCAGGGAATATTCTCCTCAGCTTTGATGTGTCCACTTAGAGGTTCATCAGTGCAGAGAAGTAGTAATTTAGAAGCTCCCCTTTCAACTTGATCACAGCAGATTTCTACATGAATTCAGTGTCCTTTCTGTAGTCACGCCAGCACTGTCAAAACGTGTCCATCCCATAGTCTTTTATCCAAATGGGTCTTTAAACATCTTTATAGCAATAGTTTGACTTTTTATTTTGGGATGATTTTCCTTATTTTCTTTCTTGAATAGATTTGGATAAAAATATGCATACGACTCTCTCGTTATACAGTAGATAAAGGGCTACAGGCAGGAGGCTATTAGCTTAGCTATACAAATCAAAAGCAGTAGCCTGGCACTGCAGGTATCAAAATATTGGGTTTTTGTGTGTATTTAACAAACAATATATAATTTCTTTATAAGTAAACTTTAGAGGTGCTAAAAGCTAATACTGTTACTTCCATGCAGAGCAAGACTAGGTGTTTCCCTGTGTTTTGCATCTTAATTTTAAACTAAGCTACAGTAATTGACTGTTGTCATTAGCTTTACATTTAGCGCAGCCGCAAACATATACATCTTCTCATCTAACTGGAGTGTATTTTCCAAACGTTGAACCATTGCTTTTAGAAATAAGTAGCCTAAACAGAACCATTTTTAAACATTTCCAATTCGCTCAAGGAAACAAAACAACAGATTTTTGTGTATTATGGCTAACTTACCACTTCATCAGGAGCCTGTGGATGAGTTGCTTCTCCTCCTCTACATATCCAGGCCAGTCTCTCTGGACTTGTCTGTAGAGCTCATCCTTCAGAGTATAGCTGTGGTCCTTAGGGTTCAGTTTACCAACCTGAAAAACGAACACATCCCAATGTAAATAAATCAACAGAAAAAGAGCAGAGTACAAAAAAAAATGAGGCAAGCTTTGGTCACAAAAACACTGTGTTAACCTTCAATGCTCTAACTCAACCTTATATTTAAATAAAGACCTGTTTGCTACTCAGTGGGTCTGTATTGTTCCTGCAGAAAAACAGTTTAACCCTGCCCTTATTCAACTTAATCCTGCTGATACAAATCTAGACAAACCAACCACTTTCAATTCTGAAAGTAGTCAGATCCCAGCTGGAGACACCCCACCCCTTCTCCTGTCAAAACACAATCTTTTCCTCTAAAGATAATTAAAGCACAGCCTAATTACAGCTACCAGCAGCGGTGCAGTCTCCACTTGATGATTGCAGTGGGACACTCAAACATTGTGAACACAGGAAATACGCCTGAAATAAACTAGCTGTCATCACCTTTTCAGAGCTGTAGACTTTCATTTATATCAAATCAAAAGTGGTAAGATAGGGACTAATTTATGATTATAGTTTTAATCCTTAACGGGATTTTTACTGACACAAAATAAAGCTTAATCTGTATTTATCACAATCAGCATTTTTATATAATCTTTTACTTTACATCTGAGTATGTTAAATCATTTGTCAACTGTGTTTATTTGGCTAGGTGACAGATGTCTCACCTCCTCCAGTACTGAGGTCAGGTCAGCCTTGTCCTTTAGACTGGCCCGCTCCCTCTCCAACCACAGTAGCAGCTCAGGTTTCCTGTAGGGCTTTAAGGCCAGGAGATGAATGATGCGATCCCTCAAGGGCCGGTGTGCCACAGGGCTAGGAACCAGGCTCCTCTTGTTGCTGGGGGAGTGCTTGTTGCTGCCATCTGAGCCTGATACCAGACCCTGCTTCCTCTGGACCTTCACAAACTTACCTGAGATCAAAACAAAGGGACACGCATCAGTTTCAACAGAACATTTGTTGACGATAAGGGCAAGTTTTTTATTCGACAAGTTATCCAAGCAGTAATCTCAAGCTGGTTTTGAATGGCCATACTGAAACTACAATACAGAAAACTAGACAAGACCAAAGAGATTGTAACTGATCTGATAACAGGATTCCCACACGCTCATTGTATCCTGTAAGAGCAGCCAACATATCATTCCTAATTCAGTCCTCGGGCCATTTATACAAATCACACCCTTAATTTGAAAGAAAGGCCTTAATCTTTTATTATATCTCTCTATTGTCAGGAATCTGCCTTATGCCCACACAACAGATACAGCACGTGCAGCACTTTTATCTCAGTTTGAAAATGCTATTTCCCTACATAAATACCTTGGGCAAAGGGCTGTGCTTATACATTTTCCCTTTTTGTGGGCAGGGTAATGTTGTTGCGAGCGGAAAATGCTAAAAGGGGTTGCAATAGGGCTTGCCTAGTACTGGGTAAACAGAAGAGCATGGGATCTAAAGCAAGTAACACAGAGAGGCCCTTTCTTCCTGTTGCAGTACTAATTCAGTTGAACCTAGGCAGGCAGTGCTTATAGATATCTGCAGACTGTAATCTCATTACAACCTTAAGCCATACTTTGGAGGTTGCTATAGGTCAAGACTAACATCGCTTTCACAGGGACAGCATGCCAGAATTTATTTATATTTATAAGGGGAATGTATACTGTAAAAACTGTTCATTACAAAGTGTAATATTCAGAGGAAGTGACTTTAAATCTATTTTGCAAAATGCAACAGCTTTGCAGCAGCTTGTTTCAACAACTACCTTGAACCAGGTACTAGAGATTCCCTGCAAATATCCTTTATGTGCTGAAAATAAAAACCTGTACTGCCACATTTCAAACAAGCAGCAACTAGAACCTTTGTGTGATAGTCATAAATTAAAGCCTTTTGATGAAAGGTTTAAACATTTTTAAGGAAACTTGTATTATGACACCAGGTGACAGAGATGTCTCACTTAGGGTAACTAACATGCTTAAGTTGTGGGCGTAATTATAAGCAATGACTAACACTAAAAGTAGCAACTGCTCGTAATAGGGTATCAATATCATACAGGATTAAAAATCAAAAGATATTAGACTTGTTTTTGATATTTATCTGTTCTTTGAACTTTTACAACTTGTCCGACACCTGGTGTGTGCACACATTTTAACTGCTAATTGTCAGTGCCCTCTTTTCCCTGAATGTAACTGCACTTCAAATCATACATCATCGTCTTAATTGTGGACATTCTTCTACTCCACAGCCTGTAATTTTGAGTTGGTATATGGACATTTTTTCTGATGAGTATAGCTTTACTGTACCATAAAAAGACAGTCAATCACCACAAATAACTGTGTGCTCCCCGCTGCATATGGCACATACTGTGATCCGAAACCAATATATTTCTCTCTGCTTTCCACAGGAGTAAGGAAAGTTATGTGCTTTAAAAGACATGTAACTGCATGTTTTAACAGAGATTTCTCATGTATTTACTAACATTTATTAGATGCATGCATGTGCCAGATTATATTTATTTTCTAAAAGGCTCTGAGAGACTATCTGGGCAGCAAGGCATGGCACGTCAAGTGTAGGAACCACCTCCAACAGCTGGCTGCTACAGCAATTACCGTCACAGCATGTTTTAGTGTTGGTCTGCAGTGTGTTTTCTATTCATTAAATATGATCTACACAAACATTTAAATTCCCACGGGACCTGTAAATGTCATGGAGCTTCATGTCTAGATCATTTATAAAGTTGCAGCATGCTCAATTTAATCGACAATGACTTTAAAACCACGAGCAAAGAGAACGCAGTGATTAGAGAAAATGAATTGACAGTAGAAGATCCTGCGTGTTAGGGACCCAATCGTTTGAGGTTAAGCACGGACTCTTCTTTAGATAATGTTAAGAAGTATTTTATCAAATGAAAATGAATTAAATTCCAGTCAGTGTAATTACAATTTAGGCAAAACTTCATCAGTATGAGACTTGTTAACACATACTTCTAGCAAACTCAATCACATTAACAGTGCTGGCAGGCAAGCTGGCACAGTGCCTGAGCAGTCTGGTCAAAATGAAAGGAAAATTACAAGACAGAGAGGCATCCCTCTCGCATGAATAATTGCAATGAAGCTCTTTGATCAATTATGTGATAACTTCCACACCATATGGTAATTATCAGCATGATAAAATGGTTAGAAGCAATGGTTTAGAAACTTTCTGGGAACATGAAAACTCAAATTATCTGTCCTTGATCCCTGCTTGAAGGCTTGCGACATAAAACGGAGGCAGGAAGATACACCAGAATTTGGACACAGCGAATAGGCAAAAGCTTACTTGGCCCTGGCTTGATCTCAATTGCTGAGCGGCTCCAGATGTCCTTCTCCACCTGAGACATGCGCTCCCGGGTCGTCTGGTAGGAGTCGTCTGTGGCACAAACTGTGATCTTGTCCTGAATGCTACCCTGGCCCTCCAGGTGATCCCTGCCCTCCCTGTGTGGAGGAGAGAGGCGGTGAGTTGAAGCTTACAAATTGCGTCTGAAAATATAACTGGTTCTGTGACTTGTGCCTGCTAGTGTTATACATCAGTTTAAAAAGGCTAAAAGTCTGGCAGCACTAATCACAGCATTTAACCAACCCTTTCACATTGCTTTACTGCAAACACTACCGCTCTGTTCTCAATAATTACTGATCACACCTTCTTAGGTCAGTAGTGGTATGACATCCTTTAGGTGTTATTGTATTCTTGTTTGAATATAGCATGACATTTCTACTGTCTGTTGTTGTAGTACTGAAGAGAGAAGTCAGTGTTTGGTAAGGCCCTGCAGTCCCAGAAACCAATTTTACTACAAATTCCATTTGTGGTAAACCGTGGAAAGAGTTATGTGTGCTGCTTACCCTGAGACATACTGATGAATGCAGTCAAAGCTGGACTGAGGCTTGTCTTTGCTGTCACTGGAAAGGTAGAATGAGAAAACTCGGAATCCATCGGGAGCTTCAGGGGTTGGCGCTGGGATCTTTACATACTGTAAGAAACATAAAAACAATTAGTATAAAATCAATAGACACTTAGTTTAAAAGAGTGTTTAACAAAAAGCCACTTTCTGGTTATTGTGCTTTCACAGCCTATCTGTGTTTTTTAGCACTTTTAACATGCTTGACTGTATCTACTTGCAAAGCTAATTTGAGTGTTGTGTTTACTAATATGCATGTTTATCTCAAATGTAGCCTGAACTGAATCAATTTGATCTCTTAGAGAAAAGAAAAAAACCCTGGACAAAGTAAATCAACAAAGCAGCGTCTTGTATTGAAACCATTTGAGTCATCTTGATTTACTGGTAGTTTTTTAAATAAATACATGTGACCTTAAAATCTCCCACTCAGAGAGGCTACGTTGTAACTCCCAGTTCAGGGATGATGACCTGTAGCCAGTTATGGGAGTAGCCTGTCTGAAAGTCAAAACACAACAATGGTGGACAGCTTTTTCACTTGGGCTATAACCTCCTCTGTCACAGACTGTCTGTGGCTCCCTAGCAACAACCAAGCCGGCAGGGTGATGTCTAGAAACGTATTACATAAAATGACCCAAAAACCTACTTCCACTAATAAGAACAGTTCAGCACAGGAAGTCATTAACCAACAGGTAACATGTTCTTTGAAACACAGTTGGCAGAGAGGCTCTCTCATACAGCGCCTGCAGCTGTGTTTCAGCCTGAAAATTGACAGTTTAGTACTTTTGTTGATAGTGTCCTAGATTCAACAGAAAGCCAATGATAATCAAACATCCTTTACAAGCATGAATATGTGCTTACTAATGAGTAGTACTTAATTTGAAATGGCTGCAACAGCTCACAGGCACTTTAAGAGCTCTCAAAAAAACAAACGTTAGTCAGATGGACCTGAAGCTGCCTCTTTAGTTATCAGTCGTAAGTGATTGATTATAAGCTGACTGGCTGAGAGCACAGTGTCCCTAGCAGATGTGGCAGGCAGGACTATAGCTGTCACAAATGCCCAGTCATGCAGCAAAGCCATAAGCAGTTTTTTTGCAGCATGGAGCCAATGAACAGTTCCTCTCCTCGACACCCCTCCTCCTCTTCTAAAACCCAATGCATGCCATTCACCCAACCCCCATTAGCCTCCAGCTTTCCTTCATGTGCACAAGCCCACCCATGTCAACAAAAAAAGCAAAGCAGCTCACAAGGCTGTGAACACTTGAGACACACAGCTGACCATTAATTCTGACCTATTTATGTCTGACCGTTCACATGAAGTGGTATAGCTGAGTCCGACATGCGTCTGCTTTGGGTTTTACGCTAATTAAGGACGATCAACCAAAAAAGCATCAAAGCCAGCAGGGACATGAAGCAAGCCATGTCCCCAGGACCTTTTAGTTTAAGAGAGTAAAGTAGTAGGAGCCTTGACCAAAATTAGAAGCAACAAGTGACTAAAATAGGGTAATTGACGCAGAGAAGGGCTTGCAAAAAAACTGAATTTGATTATGTTATGCATTGAGGATGCTGCTAAACGAAAGGCAGCTTTTGATGAGGTGAGAGCACATATTTACAAATTTAGCATCGTAATAGTGCCACCATGTCCCCTCTTTCAATCAATGGCAGCAGTATGAGCCCCTCCAGCCATGCATTAGATTTGCCTGTCACCCCCATCCATGCCACCGTGCACACTTCACATTCAAATTCTAATCAATGTCATTCAGGTCAGACTGTTCAGAGGTCGACCCCGTTTTATTCACAGCTTCCTTCTAGGGTACAAAACCATATGTCGGTTAACCCATTAGGTCCCAGTTTCTGACTCGTAAAGAAGAGCCTGTCTGTTAAACATCAGGTTCACAAATTTGCAGCTAAAAAACACAAGACCCTAAACTTGAAAGTTCAGCAAAAAATCTTTCTGTAATATTTATTTATCCAATGCAATAAAGTGTAACCTGCCTGGCTCTCTGATCCCTTGAAATGGAGATGTAACGAAAAATAAGTAGGAGCAACAATCAGAATTGTTAAAGAGTTGAGATCTTTTTTAAAGAACGCTTATTCGTTTTCTTGCAGAGAGCAGATTAAAGACCTATAGGTCTTTAACATAAATATAAAGTAGCTACAACAATTAGCTTTGCTTGACACAAAGCCTCGAAACAGATAATGTTGCAATATAAGCAAGTAGCATTTCAAGTAAGATTTGCCTATAAGCACCTCCATTTTCTTTTACTGACTACAATGTTATATATTGTCGGTTTAATCTATATAGAAAGTATCTAAAATGGGGTCATAAAGTAGCTTCACCTGTTGCTTTAAAACCTTTGAGTGTATTGCATTGAGCTATGGTGTGTTTTAATGCTTATTAGTTCAAATGTGGCATTTGTAAGAGGAAAGCATTTAATGTTATTTATTTATTTAAGTATATTTGGTTAATGATCCAATGTCAATGTTGAACAAATTGAAGTTCAAACCCATAATGTTTCATTAATTAATAGATCATATATATCTATTAATTATGTATACTGTATGCAGGGTAGGAGAGTCAATAGTTGACCTTTGACATTTTGTGGATACCAACAACAAAACCCTGCTGTAGGTTGGTGATCCTTAAGAAGCTGTCAGTCAAGTAGTAGGTGTCAACTTACAGAGAGACGCCGAGTCATAGACATCCCCATATGGAGCTATGGAATGATTCCCTGAGGCTGTGAATATGTGTGTATTCATGTATGTTTATGTGGTTGTTTTTTCTTTTTTTAGGTTGAGGAAGCCTCAGACTCCCACAGGGCAAATGCGGGGAGTCAGGTCAAATATCTAGTTGACAGCTTAGGCTCCATGTCCACAGAGAAAGTCTAATATTAGTTAAACTTTTTATGAATCACAATGAACAAACAAACAAAAATGTAAACAAAGGCACCCAATTAACAATCCTTAATTTAAACATGTTGAATGGTAAATAAATCAAAATGAGTACAAACAGAATAGTTTTTAGAGATGATCCTACTGCATAGAAAAAGAATAGCTTCAATACTCACATGGCAGGGACTATGAGGTATGTATACAAAGCCATCAAACAGACACAAGACTCAAACTACATTTCATTAGACACCGGGATAGCTAAGCGGTTTATAGAGCAACAGTAAGATGTTATGATTACATTTAATATTATGCTGCTTTGATTGAATGGCACACATACATTTACTGCAGACGTGCATCATGTTCTGGGTCACCAAATAAGATTAATCCCATGATGAATATCTATCTATGATCTCTATCGATACTGCTTTAACAATGTAAATGTCCCCTCTGTGGGACGAATGAAGGAATTCCGATTCTGATTAATAAGCTCAGAGCTACTAATGACCCTTTATTTTGACTCATGTAGTCAACTATGAAAAAAATACTAATTTGTATATTTTGAAAAAATGCCATTGTAACTATTAAAATGCACTTAAGATTGATATGATTTCAGTTTTTATTCAAATAATTTCCAGATGTATAATTTGTATTTCCCTCTGTAAGTGTTTTTAGTAATTATGCAGATATCTCTTAAATTAGCATTATTTCACCATCTCAGAACACAGGGAAATAATTGATCAAATAGCTTATGCTCCATAATATTCAAATTATATTTGTGTGATGCCATTAATGTGATGATAAGGATCAGAGAAAAGCTTAATGGGGAATTATTGTCATCAAAGTGTACTATTAACATGTCAGTTAAATAAACTGAAACCGCTTTATGTAAAAGAAGAGATCAGTGAGACCTAGTTGAAGTATTGAGATATGAGTCAGGTTTAACCGTTGGGCGGTTACAGTCAGAGTAACCAAATGGCTTCAGAACGGCAATCCTTAACACCTTGTCAGTGCAGCCCCCCATGGGGCGTACAGGCTGATACAATAACTGCCTCTGTGGCCTCGGCCAGCCACATCTGCTACTCCAGGGCCTGTGTGTTTGGAGATGTCAAATACTTTCAAGCTGTTGTAAGGTGTGAACTGGACTGGAACAGAAACTCTTGGCAGGGGGCTCAGCAGTTGAACAAGGACAAAGGACACTGTCGGGGATGTCCTTGTAAAACTTCATCTTTAAATCCCTGAGCATGTTTAAACTGTTCATCTTTGATGAGGTTAAACGGAGTTCTTAACCCTGCCATTTGTTGAGGAAGGGAAAAAAGCTTCACTAAAAAGACCTTCTTTCCCCCCCTCAGTCCTGTGATTCTGCAGGCCAAACATCTGCAGGGAAAGATGAGACGTTAGTTCTCACTCTGTCTTTGCTCTGCAGACGAATGCGAGAAGGCAAGGTTCCCAGCTCTGGATTTGGCATGGCAACACTGGGATGGGAGCCGGCGCCTGGATATGTGATTTACTCTGAAGTCTTTGCCTCCTGCCCCTGTCTGTACTGACACTAGTTACCATTGTCTTCTCATCTGAGCCTACTCAGCCATAGCTGCTCTGTGAGCTGCCCGTCTTTTGTTCTAGCTTCTTCCCCCACAAAGCTGAGTGCAATGGCCTGTCGGGCCGCCTGGATTATTCATGAACAGCGGGGACGTGTGGCTGTGTGTTGTTGAGGGTAAAGGAGGGGATTGGGGGTTTGGGGTGTGTATGGTGGAAGGGGAGGGAATGGAGGTGGGTGTCGGTGGCTCCCAGTAGAGCCAGTGCATGAGGGATGGTCCCAAATAGTCTTCCTTTAGGAATGTGACAAAAAATCAGCAAAGAAGAGGGGGATGGATCCCAGCTGGAGCAAGTGTATTTGTTCCTCTTTTACTTCATATGTTGGTGCAAAATGTTATATAGATCATCGATCATATAGACTCCAAGTGATGCATTGACATATAAAAACAATAAACTGTCAGACCTGTTTATGTGTCACAATCTCAGAAGCAAGTGCATTGTCCCAGAGAAAGCAGGGGTCCCATTCATTACTCTTATTTACAGTCCCCAAGCTTTATACTGTAAAATAAAGAATTCAACTGTGACTCAGATTTGTTAAAACATGTGGCATCACCTCTTAAAATCTAAATCATGCTTTCATTGAGCCTGAATGGAAGTGGTGGTTCCTGTGCTCGAGAATCTATTCATCGAGGGGGGTTGGTAGAGACAGGAAAGCAAAAGAAGGGGGGGTGGGGACTGACGGGAGTTAGTCAGGGGATATGGGGATGGGCAACTGTCGAGCATCCCCCAAGGTACTGCCTGTTATGCCAAGCAGAATCAGTCTTTTTCCAAGAGGCTGGGGCTAATCTGTCAACCTCAACGAACACTCTCTGTCTCCCCTCCCCCGACACCCCCAGCCCTCCTTACTGTAGGTGCCTTTCTCTTTATACACAGAGGGATGGAGGTTTTTAAAAGCCCATGTTAGGTGTTAGGGAACTGTTTCCCTCTCTATGAATTCCCCCGTTTAAACCTTGACTAATTTGTATTGGATGGTGCCAGTATTTGGGAATTTTCTAATTCCCTTAACACACTGGTTATTAGGGCTTCTGCACTGACACCAGTTTTTTTTTTTTCCCTTGTTGATTCCCAGCCTGTTTCAGTGGAGCAATCCCACAAACCACGTGTGCTATACTACCATTACAAGACTTTTCTCTCCACCCAAGCAGGCGGACCGTAATCCTTTAACAATTCACAGATTGTACGTTGGAAAATATGTTCAAAACCGATTAACTTGCAGGGTAACTTGGATAAACAAGGGGAAATCCGAAACATGCACTGAGGTGTCATGTGTAAAACCAGGTTGCATGGATTGAAGACGTGAGCCAAATAATGCACTCAAGCTGTCAATCTCAAATACAATAGTAAGAACCGATACAGTACGTGTTTGGTCTCAGGTAATTAGCTTCATGAGTTCAATAATATTGTGATTGCTTATGAAAAATATATATAACATCATTTGGAAACGTTTAAGCTTCCTTGTTCATATTGAGGCATTCTTTGCTTTGTGTGGTGGATGAGACAACCCTTTTTATAGCGTGTGTAACTTACAACACAAAACTAATAAGGATTATACAAGCCATTTTGAAGTTCTGTGTCTTTGGGTTAAACAGTAGCTCTCTTGTGTTGGTTTCAAGCCTTTGGAGTTAAGCTTCATTACTAATGTAAACTAAAACATTGCCCATGCTTACTTGCAATGTTTGTTCTGCTCATATCCTGTTGGGCCACATATTTTAACCCAAGAACAAAATGTTTGTGATTCCTTAGAGAGCAGTTCCTGACACTGCTGTATGAAACATTTCCTTATCGTCAACCTTGTTTCCTTTTTACAATACCAAATGAGTATTAGAGGCTTAGTAACTACCAGCTTTGCACAGTAAGATCATAACACTTGTAAGTTATTTGAATGGTAACTTCATTTTAATTATCCAAAAAGTATTTATCTATTTTAAACACATATAAGGTTTTATTGAGAAATGGTTTGAAACTGTTTAGATGTTTAGGAAATTAAGGCTTAGTTTTTTTGATTATGTTAATCATTAGAATGTTAAGAACACAACTAACAAGACAACTGACTGTAAAATGTAGTCAACACACTGTCACAAATGGTCAGGGGTCTCCATTTGATTGAGAAGATTTCAATAGACTGGAGCACCATACTGCAATAAACTACACACAGCACCTTAAGCATTATATTTAGTCAGTCCTCGACCATTTTTTACGGATACCAACAAGACCTTGGAGTAAATGAGCACACAGCTCCAGAGCCCAAACATTTATCATCAATCTAGAACATCAGTCTGCTGCATTTACTGCCTTTGATTTCATGTCAATGCTTATGTTTTATGGTTGTCCACATTGAATCGTTCAAGAGTTTGCTGGCTCAGTTCTGGGATACTCAGCCTATTACTTAAAAACTACTAAAAAAATATTTCAATTTGCATATTCCCTCAGCTACTTTTTTAAAGCAGCCTGTGTTGTTATTGTGAGTTTTCCTTGTTGCTATTTCCAGTTTCCCAGGGTGATGGTGTCAACTGTGGTCCTAATGGTTTCAGAATGGGAATGTAAACAAACAGCAAAAACAGAAAACTGTGTGTGTGTTCTAATTCTGGCAAGTATATAGATATATTTTTATTACACTTGCATGTTGCCATCTTTAGTCATACTGCTTGCCCAGTTTGTGCCATGGATTTTTGATCTTTTACAGCTTTCTGAAAACCCAACTAAAACACTGCCACAGTCACCATGGCATCCTTCGAAATCCCTTGTTTGAAGCAAAGAACACAATAATGACAGAGGAGCTAACTTAAGAGAAGTCCTCTTCAACTGCAGGATCTCTTGGGGTTTGTTCCCAAAATATACTGTATGATCCAAAGATCCTTAGGCTTACCCGCCCTGCGTAAACACAGTGGGTCTCAGACGAGCGGAGAACAGAGACTTTTGCCGTGCTTAACACATCTGGATGAATAGAGCGGCGTGTGCCCTTTCAGAAACACGTGGGACAACTCTCCCTCTCACTGCTGTGCCATTGGGAGAGGACGGCTCTGAAACCGCATTCCTGTTATTGTTATTCTAATTAGCTTCCAGGAAAAAAAGGAGAAAAAATGATGTGTGCATGGACACATACACACTTGCACACTGCAAAAGCTTATTTGCAGTGCGAGCGGGAGGCGAAGCAAAGCGGTGTGGTGGCGGGGGGTGGAATCAGAGCAGCCGTGTGTGAGATAGAGGCCCTGATGTCTCCCAAGGACTCAGCCAAGGCATGGGGTGAAATGGCAAAATAATCAAGAGGGCCGGTGGGAGGGAGCCCAGGGGAAGCTCAGCCTTCACACACAGTCGTCATAAGAATTAAAAAAAAGCACCTCTACATTCCCCTCATCCCAACACAACTGCCTTTGTGTGACAGCTGTGCACATAAATGCAGACAGGGCCATAAACAAAAAACAATTACGCTGGCAACTGCATTTCAACATTTATGAACTGAATAAGAAATGAAACTGTTGTCACACCTGACACAGCACAACACAGTGTATTCAAATGTAATGTCCATGTTTACTACGGCAATATAACACATATAAAAGATAAGTTCAGAAGAACAAAATAGCACTTATTGCTGAGATGCAGTGCTTACTCACCAATACAGAGGTATGAGTGGAAAAATCAAGAAATGGAAGTATGTGAAAAATGTTGTTTCCAAAAATAGCAATGTAACAATGGATAAAACACACTTCATTATGTTCACCCTACAGCCTTGATGTAATAAATAGGAAAGTAACTAAAGCTTCATTTCTTTCTGAATGGATATACAGTAGATCATGCCAACAAGCAGGCGGCGTTGCCAGCTCGGAAGGAAAATAAGCACTAGGATGTGAAATTCCTGGCCATGGGAACCCAGACCAGCTCTGAATATGTTCCTTAATCCCTGGTGATCATTTCAAAGTATTCCAGGAATCTAATTTATTTTCAACTTCCACGTTTTATGTAATGTGAATAAAAGATTATCTCTGCACTCCTCCGATTTCTTTAGATTTATATCAGTTTCCATTTGTTTTTTTTACACTAGTTATTGATCAAACCCATTCGGTTCACTTTCCCAATATCACACATTTTTTACGTCTGTTTATACTTAATTGAAGTGAGTAGAAATAGCACATGTTTGTAAACGATTGTAACTTGTTAGTTTGAAAGTTGCCTTGAACACTAGATTCAGAGGCATCTGAGAGCCTGTGTCTTTCATCACATGATAACAAGCTTGGCAGACAATTTACAACAGTAAGGCTAAATGCCGTAGGGTCGGAGAGAAAGGCAGCCGAAAAACCTCAGCGTGCTATTTCTCGATAGGAGCCATGGCCTTGATACCACTGAGCCCTGGAGAGAAGCCAGGACAGTGATTTGAAGAATTCCTCTGGTTTTTGTGGCCCTGGAAGTGCCCCTTACAGGAAATGTGACATGAGCCAGCGAATACAAAGATCAGAGAGGAGCAGTCGTGGCTTCTGTGATGGACCTCTACAGCTGGCAACTGTCAGTGACACAAGCCTCCTCACTCACTACACATGACCTCCTGAAGTTCATGCTGCTTTTGGGGAAGGGATGATCTCGGGCAAACATGTATCCATTAAATAAAAAGTGACTACATCTGTGTTGCTGTAAACCTCCAACGTGGAGACACAGATACTGGTGATCCTCTCGGTCTGTTGTATGCCAGACTGCCATGTTCACCAACATCCTCCCCCCACTAACGGCTTAATCTAGCCTCCCCCATCACCAATGGTTGCAGCTACCTCATTAATGCCCAATCGTCCAGCTCTGGGACTATTGTCAGGGGGGGGAGGGAGCCTGTGCTTGAATTCCGCAAAGCAATTTGAATATGTAATGTGCCAACCAAGATATAATCACCAAATCCTATTCAGTGATTAAAGAACACTTAAATTGCCCTCACTTAACATTTCTTCACAGAAAGACTGTTATGAGCAGGTTAATCTGCTGCTCATTTTACAGATGTTTCATTACATGTTTACATAATAATATTTGTGTGACACATTTTGCATCCTGCCTCCCTAAAAATTCCACTGCTCGTGTATCATTCCTGTATTTCAAATCTTTCATGTCTGCACGGAGACAACAGGCACGGAGGCATGGGGGCTCCCCGGGGTTCGCCAACCCCCCTTACCTCTTCCCCCTCCCTGAACAAAGCCTCCCCAGTTGCGAGCCTGACCCAGTAACCTGGCTAGCAGCCTGGGGGTATAGCGTACCCTGTCTTAGGGCTTCCAGGGTCTATGTGAGCACACAGGGCCGGCATTTGTGTACAGAGCAAAGTCACTTTCCTCAATGCAATCGGCTCTTACAGGGATTAGACCAGCTCCTTTTAGACAGGGCCGATTGTGTGGTAAATGTGTAGTAGCCTAGCAGGCAGGGCCGGGGCGGGTGTAATAGTTGCCCGGCTAATCTGGACGGACACAGGCATCTTTCTTTCCAGGCGCTATAGGAATGCCCTCGTGCTCTCAGTGACAAGTATTTTGGTAGATTAATGACAACTTTCCATCACACTCTGGGCTTTATTGCATTCAAATTAGCCACAACTTCAGTGTTGATGGATCTTTTGGTTTTAAGAAAAAAAAAGTCCAAGGCAACAAAATTGACGACTGCCATTTCAATGAGAGGATTTTTGACCTCTCAATTGATGCATGCGAGTGTTCAATAATCAAATAAGATGTGCAGAGGAACTGTCACAAGTGTGCTCCACAGCAAACAGAACCAATTAGAGCATTCAATTTCTGAGGCATTAGGGGAGAACATGCAAAACATCTTACTCCTTGGCTCCCCTTGAAGCAAATCGCTGGCTGTTTTGGTAATGATGCCTAAGGAGAGAGAGACAGAGAAAGAAGAAACTGGTCAGTGATACAGTAATCATGATAAATCCAACAAACAGCTCATACAGTATGAGTGAAAATACAGTATATCACCATTCTTTCAGCTCTGCCCATTGTTCTAGATAACAGCAGCCTTGCTTGATGAGACGAGAATTTGTAAACTTTCCTCAATAAATGCCAAAACAGAGTCAGAGTTCACACCAATGAATTGCTGCCATATTTATATATCATTAAATTAACAGTTCAGTTTCTGGTTCCCTTATCGTCAGAGGAATGTTTTTGATAAATTAATCTATAGACGACAGGAATTTTGCTTGTGTTAGTCAGTTGCTGAGCATGTTTGATCTTAGTTGTATTTATTGATTGAATTGGTTTATAACTGTACTGATCTTCAAGACCATGGTGAACCAAGCTCCAGAACATCATATTTTGTCCCCCTCCCCCCAGATAGAGAAATATTGAAATAAAAAAAAATCTGCCTTTGAGGCTACACGATACATAGTTGATAGATGGAGACAATTATCTGCCAAGTACAGCTGTGCCTGTGATTGACAGCACTCTCAATTTATTATTTATGGTTTGGGGAGATGTCTTCCCTATTGAAGTATTGTTGTGATTTTTTTCATCACCCGTTATCGTTTAATATTGAATGAAATAATAAATATTAAAGCAAATAATGTTTGTGACAACAAGGCCCTAGGCAAAATCAGATGGTTAATCACAAGTGAAAATAAAGAAGCTCGTTTTTGATAATGATAATTTAAAATATGACAATAATCTATTGTCATATTAAATCAATTATAGCAAATCAATTGATACCACTTATACGGCACAAATACAATTTATTATAATAGCTTCATGTCAGTAATAGATTAATAACTTATTGTACAAAGCTTTGGCAATACTGTTTGTCAATATGGTTGTGCCATAAAGCTATTTGAATGTAATTGAATTGATAGATGTCTAGCCATAGATAATCATTTAAATTGTTAGGTTTCTGGTAAAAAAAAAAATCCCTTTGCATGGTGTTTATCCTCATCCGTCTGCAGCATTTGGTCCCAATTAATTAATTAATAAATAATTGATTTATAAATGCCTACATGATAGCTTTTTAGACAGTGAGAGACCCATGAGTTCTTGTTGCCGTTTATAACCGCATGTTTACAAAATGGATACAAAACATTCAGCCAAAAGGATTTTTACAACCTGGCAACCCAAAGTTGTTGTTGGTAATGGAGCTTCACAATAATAAACCCATTATAAAATGATTTGTATTACATACAGTTTATGGAATTACAGGATCAATAGAAATGTTCCAAAATGCATTGCTTCACTTCTTTATTTGTTGTTTTTTTTAAACCTGCAAGGATATTACCCTTTAGAAAGACGTTAAAAATAACCTCAGCTTTGAGAAATTATACAACTCTAAGTTGATCAACAGAAAGTAACTCTGCTTTTTAAATTATTTTTAAATTATTTAAAAATGAGAGTCAATTGAAATTCATTCACAAATCACATCTAATAACAGGAAAATCTTTCAGGTTGAGGTTCCTGAGCACACAATCTCCCTGACCTCAGTGGGAGACAGTATTTTCTGGGATGGTCTTTGACTTGGAAAAGTTTAGCAGTAACCTCTCCTGCCTGATCTGGCCTGGAGGAGGCTGTCAGCTGGTGTGAGCTCTGGAGTTTACTCTGCTTCAAAGACCAATGAGCTCCAGAGCTGGGCGAGCAAAAAACAATAACACACAAGACCCCAGCAACAACTCGTCGAGCCCACTGCAGACTATACAGCTGAGTGCAGGTCTATTCCGGGCCACACACTTATTTGTTTTGACCCCCCCTTCCTGTAAGAAAAAAAAGAACCTCAGCCAAATGAGCCTCCAACTGCTGTCCTAACTGTGGGACTAACTGCCTTATCAAGCCTTGCTCTGGGAGACACCATTTGGATAGACTAAATTAACTCGGTCTAATCTAATGGACCATAAAAGCAATAAAACAGTCTCCTGATTCAGAGTAGTCGAATAATTTGCTTGATAGCTTGTTCATTAATTTATTCCCGAGAGCGAAACGAGCGAGAACGAAAACTGCCTTTAAAAAAAACACATCTAATGACTGACAATATGTGTTCGTCCTTTATCTAAAAAGTGAATTTCCGATGTAGTGTATGCATAGCAAGCAGAGACAACACAAAGGTTTTAAATCTCAGGGCATTTTCACAAACCTCTGCCTGTCACACATGAACTTTAATACATTTGGGGTTTTTTTTTCGGGAGATTGCGCTTTGGTAAACAAGCAGCATTGGAAATAGCCTGACATTTTCTTCACAAAACACATTTCACTCAGGGTTTAAAGGGGGAATTTAATGAAATCACGTCATTCATTTGATCTATTGAACTGCCTGTTATGATCACAATAAATCCAGCTAAGCCTTCTATAACAGCCAACCACAAAAACAACATTAACAGCCACCGACGCTTCTGTCGAGGTGACCACCTCAACTGTTTAAACTTTACTTTTTTTCTAACAAAAGGGAAGAACGAGCTTCCCAACAGGGATTTTACAGTTCCCGGAGTTGGGAGGCGATTTAGATAATAGAAAATATAGCTGAAAAAAAAACACACACTAGCTCCAAAGTTCAAGCCGATCTTTTTCCTTACCTTCAGGTTCTGGTAGCCTTCAAGGGTCCGGATGGCAGTGTCAGTGAGTTTGACGTGATAAAGAGTTTGATTCGGGTTGTTTTTGTTGATTTTGCCACAGGAGAGCCCATACCGATGCTCCTGTCTCAGCGCTGCCATTTCTACAACTGAACACTATTGGCGACATACTGCCTGCTACGTCACGGAGGAGAGAGGCTGTGGGCGGCGCTAACACACACACACACACACACACACACACACACACACACACACACACACACACACACACACACACACACACACACACACACACACACACACGTACTCGCACTCACTCACACGCCAAACACACGCACATGCACACACAGCTAGGATGGACAAGGTAAATAACTACTTTCGTTTTCCAGATCACACTCTTCTCACAGCCTGTTTTTATTGAGTCTTTGATCTATTCTGGGTCCAAGTTGCTGAATTTCGGTAAATGTACTCTGTGTTTCTCCATCACGCTCAGAAAAATGTAGGTTACGAGGGACAATATTATTATGATGTCAAGACAGTGGTATTTGTTTGTTTGTGCAGAGAAACTTCCAACTTTTATAATTGATCGTATAATGAAAGTATCAAAGTCTCAAAATTCTATAAAGAACAGTCAAATCACGCTGTCAAAAGTATTTCTCAAAAACATAGTTTAAGAATACAATCCCATTAACTAATGATAAAGAAGTATTTGTCATTAAAAAGAAAGAAATTGTGTACCTTTATACACACAGCGTTTGTATCTTGTCGCTGTGTAACATAGAAATTAAACGACAAATAGTGAATTGGGATTAATTTAATCTCTGACGGACAACATGTTTTGGTTGAGGATTAAAGAGAAGCCTGGCAGTCAGTAACACAGGGTTTATTTACAATATGGCTGGGAGGATGTTTTCTGTCTGTCATCAGCACTACATGAGTCTAGTTCTGCTCCTGCACAGCCACATATTTGATAATATTTATTATTTGTTATTTCCTTTGGTGAAATGCAAAACGATAAACAACTTTTCAATATAGGACAACTGGAAATTACAGATTCACAATATCTTTGAAGTCATATGGCAATTTAATTAACATAATTTGAGTCATGTCAAGACTGTTAGTGAAACATTTTATATTTTTCACTGCAACATACACTGCCCGGCCAAGAAAAAGGTCAAACACGCTAATATTTGTTGGACCGCCTTTAGCTTTGATTACAGCACGCATTCTCTTTGGCATCGTTTCCACAAGTTTCTGCAATGTCACAACATTTATTTCTGTCCAGAGTTGCTCCCCATTGCTCCCCGGGCGCTGCACGATAGCTGCCCACTGCTCCTAGTACTAGGATGGGTTAAATGCAGAGGACCAATTTCACTGTGTGTGCTCTGCTGTGTGCATGCATGTGACAAATAAAGAGGGTTTCATCCTCCGTTTCTATCATTATTTTTTTTTAAATCTTGTATTGATGATGGGAGATTAGGAACACTGGGCAAAGTCTTCCCCAGCACATCCCAAAGATTCTCAATTCGGTTCAGGTCTGGACTCTGTGGTGGCCAATCCATGTGTGAAAATGATGTCCCATGCTCCCTGAACCACTCTTTCACAATTTGAGCCCGAAGGATCCTGGCATTGTCTTCTTGGAACATGCCCCTGCCATCAGGGAAGAAAAAAATCCATTGATGGAATAACCTGGTCATTCAGTATATTCAGGTAGTCAGCTGACCTCATTCTTTGGGCACGTTGCTGAACCTAGACCAGACCAACTGCAGCAACCCAAGATCTTAGCACTGCCCCCCACAGGCTTGTGACCTTTTTTTTGGCCGGTCAGTGTATGTGTCTTGTGGCCAGGAAATCAGCTGTTATATTTTGTTATATAACAATGTTCTTTATTATGGGATAAAAGTTCATGAACAATTTGGATCACACATATCCTTAAATCGTCACTTAAACCCGGCTATCTTAATGTCCCCAACAGGCATTTCACTCGTCGTCTGCTTAATTTAAACATGCGCCAATGAAAGGAATAAAGTCTTCCTGTTAAAAATGTGCAGTTTAGCTTTTTTCTGTGTTTGAATTGAGTAAAATTTATTTTAGTTTCTTGATAAACCTGACAAAAACGACATCATTTATTCACCTTCATGTGTTCAAAACATTACAATGTTTCACAGCCTGCAGGTTATTATGACGCTCATTGAAAAGGGAAAATAAACATCTTTCAACCTGATGAAAAAGCAAATTAAGTAAGAGTTTGTATCTCCTGAGATCTTATTGGTGGATTGCATTCATGGAAACTGTGTTGTGGGGCACGACGGTGAAGTCATTAAGAAGCTTACAGACGTTCTGGCAGATTAGGTTTTTCTCTTCTAATCCTGCAGATTACCACTGCACAAGCCTGCTGGCTGGGAGTGCTTTGTTGCGCTGCACAGTTTCTTCACATTGATCATTTTTTTGTCATTGCCACATCAATGGACCATGTAGACTAAGATAAACACAAGCAGGAGTGAGAGGAGGTCAAAGGGCAACAGAAACTGCAAAAACTACGCGGCAGCAGGCTGGACAAAGAACTGTAGATGAAGCCGGGATTAAGCGATGCTTTCTGAGTTGGACTATTAAAGCACAACATGGATTTTTGTCAACATTATGTCATGGAGATATTTTTTCTATGTTTTCACAGAGTTTAGAAGTTGCTACACAACAAAATTACTAACCTTCACCTAAGTGGAACATTCGCTCGGACAGGGAGGACAAGTACTTCTCGAGGCGAATGCAGGTGGTGTCCATCGCTCTCTGCACTGAAATGGAGACAGAGCCATGTGAAGAGTTCGACCTTGCAGCAAAGCCTACCAAACCTGAAGTCGAAAAGGCCATATCTGAACTTGCAGACGATGACAGTCACACCAAGCTGCCCTGTGGGCCTGCAGAGGAAGGCCAGGAGCTGCATGGGGAAGAGCAGGCTGAAGCAGAGAGCTGTGCAGGAGAGAGTCAGAGCTCTGATATAAGAAAGCCTTCTGAACCAGAGAAATGTGGAGTCAGGGAGTGCAAGGAACAGAGGAAACTGCAGAAAACAAACAGCTGGAAGATGGTGCGATTTCAAGAACCATCGACGGAGGACGATGTGCTGGAGATAGACAGCTCAGCAGAAAGTCTCTTCCCAGAATATGTGACAGAGGAGTGGACCTCCTCCACCTTTGAGGAGCTGTTTGGGGCAGACGATTGGATCAACATCACAGGTGAGGAAATCTATAGAGTAGAGACATACTTTAGGCTGGATATTGTTAGGTAATCTTGTATAAATTATCAGTAATTTATTAACTAGTGGTTGTCATTTACTTAATCTAAACTTGTACATTTTATATAAAATAGAACACAGAATAGAAGAGGATGAGCATGTGTTTTGTTTGTGTCTTCCTATATTAACTTATTTTCTTTCCTCACACAGAGGACCGACTCTTGAGGAAAAAGTTGGTAAAGTCTGGGGCTCCTAACGCTCTCATACCTGTCTGGGGCCAGGAGGTTTCTGTGAAGATGCAGTGTGTCCTGGAGGACCGCACAGTGGTGGAGAAGGACTCCAAGCTGGTGTTTGTTGTTGGAGAGGGAGATGTTAACCAGGTAAACCCTTTAGTTTTATTTATGAATGAGTCCTTAAAAACTGAAATGGATGGTAAACATTTGTACACTTTTTCTTCCCTATGTCACTAAACACCCTACCCAAAAATGTTGAAGCATGTTTTTATATTTTATATACAAGGTGCAGTTCACAGAATTGCGACTGAAGATGGTTTGATTCTCTATTATACTCAAATCAATTTATGTTAATGTTGTGAGTTATGTGGGTCAGAAATCAAAGCAATGAATCATAGTTGAGACATTTTACTCATAATAAATAATGTAAACCTCAGTATTAATCAATACAAATAATCCTGGTAACCAAAAATATATATACCATAATGTTTACAATATGACAATTTGAGATAGATATTCAGTCTGAAAACTATTTATCACCATCATGAATCTGAAACTGCAAAAAAGCGGTTCCACGACATTAAAACCCGGAATTCATTTAGATGTTTTAGTCAATTAATGAAATGCACTATACAAAGTTATGCCTTACTTTATTGAGTGTTAATATGTAAAAAGCCCAATCAGTTCTCTTAATAACACAATGTGTTTTGACACCTGTAGGCCCTGGAGGAGTGTGTCATGTCCATGCAGAAGAGAGAGATCACATTACTGCTGGCAGATTCCCAGTATGCCTATGGACTTCTGGGAAGGTAAGAATTTTCCGGTTATTATTATAAATGGTAAACTATTGAATTAAGCATGTGCATATTGAAACAAAAACAAGACTTGTTCAGTTATTATTATTTGTTAATATCATCTCAGAGCCCCGGCTCTCTGTACCTGTTGCTGTGGGGGCAGCCTGGTTATCCAGGGTAGCGGGGTTAATGAACCATAAACAGGAGCAGATGGCTTCCTCCTAACACCATTCAGAGGCAGCCTATCAATGGTGTGCTTGTAACCTCACAACGAATGGGAGAACAGCATTTAAATTACGGCCAATGCCTCAGGTTTACGACCTTTACACCACTAAAGGGCCAGAACAAACACGGAAGACATTGGTTTGTCGCGACGAAAACCCATTGTTTATAGTTTTAAGGTTTACTTTAGATAACCAGAACACGTGAGAATGATACATTAATGTACCACAGTCGTTTTCACATATAAATATAAATGAACATACTTGTCTTTTGAGGTGTCATTAGAGGAAAAACATGTAATGAAATGTGTTTAGTTGGATTTCATTTGTTCACTGCAAAAAAACATTCTGTTCTCGATGTTGTAAGGGTTTTTAGGCCACAGGACATTATTGTATATTTAGTTCTTCCATAAACAGCAAAATTGTGGTCATTAATTTGATCCTGAAACAGATTATTCAACTCTATGCCAGTTTTTTTTTTATCTGACGCCATTAGAATGAATTAAACATTATTACATAGTTTCAACCCAGAGCCCTGTTTGCTCGGTGAGTGGTCATTTTTTAAAATATAAAAAGCCAGGAAACACTCTAAAATAAAGAAATCTGCTGTGCAGTTATATGAAAAAGTCCATTCAGCGACATGTAGGACATGCTCCACCATTAACAGAGTAGCTGTAAAGAGGATTAATGCATAAAAACCTCCTGCACACACATTTATCATGTGGCAGTAAAAGGCTTGAAAAGGTGCAAAACACAGACATAATTTCATAATTAAAATCTGTATTTTACATGCTGAAAGTAAAACACGGTCCATCTGAACATTGTCAAGAACATAATGTTCAAATGTGCTGAACATTGTGTTGTATAAGCATGTTTTTTCAGCATGTGTAGCACTGTTTCAGCCTCCTCTCTGTGCTGTGTGTGAGGTCCTGTTATTATTATGGAGCTCAGTAAAGGGGATGATGGGACATGGGGTGTGCGAGGTAAGAACGAGGAGTTTCTGAGGTGTTTGTCTAGAGTCTCGCCCTCTGTTGTGCGGTAGAAGGAGTCAGAGAGAAATAGAGGAGGCAACGGGAGGTTAGTTAATGATTGTTTTGATGCAGCTGATTAGGGTTGTGTGCTGTGGAGTCAAATTTAGCCGTACCAAAAGGTACACAATCAGAGCTTCATGCCAGCTCCTTAAACACGACACTCTTACTATGGTTAGTGGCAACTCTGAGTGTGATTTTCTCACTGAAGTTAATTGCATTTGTAAATGATTTGGTTGAGAAAAATAAAGAACATATTTAACATTTAAAAAAACATAGTATAAACTTGACTAAACTCAAATTAAATGCAAGTCATCTATTGGTAGGAATGTTTGGGTAATACACATAGACAATTGAAAACATGCTCATATTTTTAGTGTTAACATAAATATTTTGCCAGAAGCCAACTAGTTTAGCTTAGCGTAAAGACTGGAGAACAGAAAGAAGCCCCTTTATGTTCATCTATCAATTAAAATTTGTGTTTTTATTCAATCATCACATAATCTGAAGTGCATTAATGTCAATTCAATAGTTTATGATTTAGGATGTTTGTATGCCAGACTTTTTCTTGGCGGTGAGAAGTTGCCAAGAACCAACGGAGAGTCAGTGAAATCACTTGTCACGGATAAAGAAATAGTCTGGCGCATAAATAATGTGAATACTAGAATGCTTACAGTTTGTTTTTTATACAGACTTAAGTTGCCATTATTCATCGTGTTACCTTTGAACTGAGCAAAGCTATCTGTTGCTATCTGTATCCAGTTATTTGTGCTATGGTAAGCTAAATGGCTGCTGGCTGTAGCTTCATAAACATCGCTGACATAAAAGTAGAATTGATCTTTTCATGTAACTAATTGAAAGAACGCAAAAAGTTAGTTTTTTCACAAACTGTCAAACTTTGTCTTTAGCAAGAAAGAGAGCTAATGCCTTTTCATTCATAGTATGTTGCCAGACCTTCCTGTTGAGGTGTACTACACAAGTATATAACAGAATGTGTGAAAATAAGCTCACACAAATAAGAATCCCAAACAGACATCATGTTTCAAAGTAGATTTGTCAGCCACAGCGTGTTTATGTTGTAAAATGACAGAGGCACGATGAGGGAAAATCTCATTAACCTCTCTCTGTTTTCTGGCGGATGCATTGTTGAACTCTGCCAGTCGCATGTTGGAAACAGGGTTGCTAAGAGCACGTCACAGTTATTTATCAGAACAGTGTGCGAAGCTGGTCAGACAGTATGATTCAACACAGCTCAGTGGAGTGGATTGTAGATTGGTGTGTGGGTGATGGCCTAGCTGTGGTGTCGGATGTAATCAGAGCTGCAACTCCTTAAAAAGGTGGCTGTGAGGCTAATAAAACCCTGTGAAAAGTCTGGAGCATGAACCCAATTGATTGAAACAGACACGCTGGTTTGGACTAAATGGACTGTAAGAAAGAAACACTGAGGTCTATCCCTGTGAAATAAAGCCTTGAAAAGTGGAGATGTGACGAAAGACATCACGCATGACTTTATGAGGACCTGCTGCTTACGTCAAAGCTATTCCCAAGTGAGACACACTACTAAGTCCGAGACACACAGTACTCCCTTCAGTCAGCAGGTCATAATCAGAAGCAATGTCTGCTGATCTCTGGACAGACACAACTTTAACACTCATAAACCTCCAGGGGGGCTGTCTCACCAGCTCTTCACGACCCCAGAGTCACTGGCAGATGCTTTATTATCTGACTAAAGCTAAACTTAACAAACAAGCAGCATAGTTAATTGATCCCCTTTATATGCAGTGCAGGCCTTTGTTAGGGCGGCAGTAGCTCAGTCTGTTGGGACTTAGAAACTGGAGGGTTGCTGGTTTAAATCCCCAACTGGAACAAGTACAGAGCGTAGACTGGTATCTGATGAGACGCCAGTTTGCCTCCCGGGAACTGATTAGGTGCCCTCTAGCAGGGAGGCAGACCCCCACAACCATTCTTCACTGTGAACCACTGTGAGGTTACAGTGGCTGGTTGTTGGCAAACATCAACAGAAGCTTAAATCCCGGCGCTGGCAGCGAAGGTGTTGGTGTACTTTTACACTTGGCACGAATGAAGACTACGTCACTGGCACATGTTGAAGTGGAGTAAGTAAAGCCTGTGGGATGTTTCAACAAAATATTAATTGTTTAATCCAAGTCCAGATGAACAGTGTCAGGCCATTAATCATCCTACTGTTGCCTTAAGATGTCCCGAGAGGGTTGTGTGATATTTCTGATTAACATTAAAGTTCAAGTTTATTTACTTAAAGAAGCTTATATTTATCTGATTCACATGCATCTTCTGGGACGCAAAGATAATGATGAACAGCATGATTGTGTTTGTGTATTTGGTCATAAAAAATAACTAAAGCAAAGGCTCTTAAATCAGCATAAATGAATCACAAGTTAGTAATTGGTAACTGTCACAAATATTATGGTGGAGGGGAGTAAAAAAACAAACTGAATCTCTCATTGGACACATTGTAGCATTGTACACAAAGGACTCAATGTACAGTATCTGGCAAAATGAGTGTCAGGTTAGTTATACTTTTTTTTATATTCAGTTGTGGTTGTTTAGGGGATATTCGTCCTTTATGTCAGTTGTGCAAGCAAAGTGCCTCAACTTGGTTTTTATTTTATTTTAAAAAAACACCATATTTGTTAACTTAGTACATTTGCCTGACACCATTGAGAGGAACTCTGAAATATCATTGGATAAAATATTAGAAATAGTGTTTTATTTCCTGTTCTGAAGACATATTAGCAGTGTGGTCAGCTCAGCATATTTGCTAGGTGTAAGGTGAAGTAAGGAAAAACTCATTTGTATTGTACATTTTTACTGAAAAAACTGTACCTGACCCCAAATTGAACCCTTGTGTATCCCACATGGATTAACGTGGACAAATACCTACAGTGACTGAACTGATCAGATAACCTGCAGACAGTTAAAACCATATACAAATATCGTTGATAATCACAAATAACCTGATGGTCAGGGAAATGCACTTTGGAGCAACACCAGATGGCTATCATTATTTGTTTCTGCAGTGAGGAAAACAAAAAAGTCCTACTGTGGCAGAGGTGAGAAAAAGGAATATCCTTCTTTGACCCCGGGCGAGTTGGCTTGTTGGCTTTTGTGGGGCCTTGATATCGCCAGGGTGACTGATCTGGCAGTAGGCTACAGAGGCAGGTTGGAGCAAGTCAAGGGAGTCTTTAGTTCATGGGAAAGTACTTAACTAACTCTAACCTTGAAGAGTGGTGGATATTGCCTAATGTTCATCATCTATTTACAGTCTGTGCATTGAATGTGATCTTGTTTGGTTTTGTCGGGCTGCCATGATTTCAAACTGTGCAAGAAAATAATGGAGAGTGTCTGACGTTAATATAAATAGTAAAGGTGTAAATACATTGAGGTGTGAGGTTTTACTCATGTTTCTATTTGATAGATAGAATCGGAGGATGAAACCCTCTTTATTGGTCACATACATGCACACAGCAGAGCACACACAGTGAAATTTGTCCTCTGCATTTAACCCATCCTAGTACTAGGAGCAGTGGGCAGCTATTGTGCAGCGCCCGGGGAGCAATGGGGAGGGGGGGAATTGGAGGTGTCCGGTGCCTTGCTCAAGGACACCACAGCAGGGCCTAGGAGGTGAACTGGGACCTCTCCAAGTAGCAGTCCACCTTCCATATTTTCAAGTCTGTTCGGGGACTTGAACCCGCGACCCTACGGTTCCCAGTCCAAGCCCCTACTGACTGAGTCACTGCTGGATTTGAAGAGTGCGTTGATGTGTGGTGCACTTTAATCACGTTGAAAACATGCTTCAAAAGTAAAAGAACTTGATGCGCAGAGCAAGAGACGAGCACACACCAAGTGCGCCATACCATAGGAAAACAATGTTTTGCTGATGTCTCTTTCCTAGTGATATTTCTCACTGTGATCAGGGCTTTATTGTTGACCAAAACGTTTGATCAACACATTATGATGTTTTTATGTTACTATTTTATCACTTAATGTTTCGATCCAGACTGGGATGTCTTCAGGGCAAAAACAAAACTATAATTTTACCTAAAAAACCTCCAGTGCGAAAAAGTTGCTGTGCAGGTGTTATGTTTAACACACAATATCAACTAATAACCCAGAACTCTCAAATAACATGCTTGGACAATTGTACCGTTTTCCTGGAATGTGCACAATGTGAATCTTTGGTGACGCTTTTGAAAAGTTGGCAGGTGTGGAGGCCTCTCCCTGTGGCCTCTGAGGCGCACCCATATCCTGCGGGGAATGCAGCTGAAAAAGGTAACAGTGACATTTTTCAGAGTTGAAAGGCCTTCAGGTTGAGAGAAACACAGAGCAAAGAGGCCACTTGATAAAAGATCACAGACACAGGATCAATGGGTTCATGTCTGATAATGAGTAAGATTCTTGAAAAATGTGAGAAATGTCATTGATTTATTTGACAGAAGGTCTGGTTGAGTTGTAATTAATGTTTGTGTGTTTTTCCTCTTTTTACAAAACATTGTCCGTGCTTATCACCCAATGAAACACGATACAGCAAGAACTGGCAGTTCTGCTTTCCATTACATACACTCGCCGCTGCAGAAGTACAATGACTCACTTACCACAGACTTGAACTGGTGTCTGTCAATTTCATGCACACGAGCCCTCCTCCCCTGTCTGCAGATACATAAGGCATGTTGTCCACACATTAAATCTATGAGGTGGAGTTCCTCTCTCTGCTTGAGGTAGCATGACTCACTCTGTACAACCACCTGGGTCAAATGAATAATGCGACCTTTGAGAATTGTGGAAAACACATTGATGAATCTGAATCACTCTCCTCCACATTGTTGTTGCAAGTTACTTTGTGGAGTTACTGATACCAGTATGAAGTGTTTTTGTTGTACTGTCATCAACAGTGAAGTTTTTCAGTAACAACTGATTTCATAGTCACATGACCTAAACAAGTTTGACTGTAGCTTTTGGGCTCTGTGTGTCTCTTTCCCAGCACGTATACACAGCAGACTTACAATAAACCACACCCAGGCCTCACGCTCCAGGAGCAGGCCAGCAAGCACCGACAGCTGTAGCACGCTCCAGATAACATCAGGCTTAGCTCTCAATCAGCATGCACTCTCCTGTTTGCCACATCCACAGCCACATTAGTTTGAAGCTTTATGTGCTGACCTAAAGCTAAAAAGAAACGTCTGAATTAAATGTGAACAGGATAGACTTTTTGCTTTCCCTCTGAAAACTAAATGGTGGGTTGTTTTGGCACTGCAGCCGTATTTTGCCACTCAGTGTTTGAACTGTGCATGTACCTCATCTAATCTCCCTGGATGTTTACCTTTTTCCCCTACTGCTGCAAGCTTATCTCTTTCATCGACACAGTCTCATAATATAGCACTGCACTCAGTTATATCTACTTCTGCTTTCTGTGGTAAGGGGTATTTAGTTAGACAGTAAATCTCCTGAAAGTGAAATGGCACCTTTTTAGAGCCTTTATTACATTTTAGGTAGAGTGTGTTTCAGACCAGATAAAACTTGGTGGAGGATTTATAATACATGAACACTTCACTGGTGAGAGCTTCCTAGAATGTTTTTAGGTGAGGAATAATATTGTATCATTCATACATTTTAGTCTGTATTTGTTCCATCTTTTGGAATGCCATCATTCCCTTTAGCATTGCTAAAAGAAATGATGACAGATACTGGGAGATTACAGTAGAATTCAAACTCAAAGTGTTTTCAAAAGATGAGAGCAAACAGGACATTAGTCAAAACAATTCAAACCGCTTCCCGTTGTAATTTACGTACCAGCAAAACAAACAAAAACAAATTATAACACGACAGATACAGGTAAGATGCACAATCTGTGGAACAAGAGCCATATTACTTCATATATTACTGTATTGACTTTTTAAATATGGTGAATCCTGCTTTTTTTACATTTATGTTAACTAGTTAGACCAATTCATTTTCATATTTTGTTCTTTGTGCATTATTATTACCAATTGCTGTTCAGCATATTAAAGTCAAGCTGCTGTCCAGAGGACTGTGTATTGCGGTGCCCCAGAGCTTGTTTAAATGCATGACAAACAAAATGGTTAAAATAGTACACCAGAGCGGCGCTAGTAGTCACAAACAACACAAAGTTCACGTAGATGTTTCAATACCACAACATAAAAATACTCCATTACCAAAAGTCACTGTAAAAGTCTAGTATTGTACTTTCCAAAGTAAAAGTATTTATAATACTAACTTTGTCTTTCCTTTGAGATGATGACTTTCTTTTTTAGCTGATTAACCAGTCTCTCTTTGTGCTCATCATCTCAGCTGCTGTTAAAATAGTGGCTGGAACCCAAAAATGAAATATCTCCACTTAAGTAAAACAGGTCCTTTGTTGTCTTGCAAGGATTTAAATCTGAAAATGTGACATGCTGTCCTAACCTCACCTCTGACATGTAATGAGTTGATGTCAAAACTTGCCTTCTGTACCAAGAAACTGACACCACTGTCACGCTTCACTGACATCCCCCCTCGTCCACTGTGTCTCTAACTGGGATGTGTTGTATGACAACAATGTTGCAACATGATCCTTTCTTCAAAAGTGGGCATTTAAAGTAGGACACACAGAAGGTGGCACATCAGCTCTACTAGCACCTTTCCTATCTATGACCGGCACTCCTCTAAATCACAGATGCCTCCTGTGCAGAATGAACACAGCTAGAGAGAGAGAGAGAGAGAGAGAGAGAGAGAGAGAGAGAGAGTGAGAGAGAGAGTGAGAGAGAGAGTGAGAGAGAGAGAGAGAGAGAGAGAGAGAGAGAGAGAGAGAGAGAGAGAGAGAGAGAGAGAGAGATTACTATAGCATGAATAGATGGTTTCACAAAACAGGTTTCAAAAGTGAGACAATGTGCTAATTAACAGGTAGGCAATGTGTGTTACCTGCGGGATGTATCTGACTTGTCCAAATTAGAATATGAAAGCACGCCATTCCCAAACCTGCTCTAAGTGGTCCACAATCTCTAACTCTGATACCTTACAAAAAATGTTGTGATGATATTCATGGTTTCCAGAGAATTATTTACTGGATTGTAACGCACATTTTCGTCTACCATGAGGTTGACATTTTTGACTTTTAGTAAAATGTCTGGACAATAGCTGGACAGATGCCAACAAAATTTGGTTCAAAAAACTTTGATGTAGCTCTATCTACATATACGCATATGTGGACGACCAAATTTCTGCAGAAATAACGACACTACCTGTGTTTAGTCCTAAATGTCTCCAAATATTTGCTTGCAAACACAGTAAACATCGCACTCTGCTTAGTAACAGCATTTTAGTAATGATGTAATGTTAGCATGCTGACTTTAGCATGTAGATCAAATTCTGCTGTCTTAGAACAGCTGCTAGCATGACAGTAGCCTTGCTTAATCTTTTAACAATTACTTCAATATGTTTTCATTAAGTTAAAAGATGCTGCACGTGTTCAGTTAGACACATTTGACCTATTTTTGTGTGTCACCCGCTGACAACAGCCAACGCTTCTGCCTACGATGATGATTACGTTTTTTCAAGCATACACCCTCCTCGACCCTCTGGTATTATGTACCCATTGCTTTGTGTTCATAGCTGCTTTCCATCTCTCTCGTTAGTGCTCAAAAACAAAAGCTGTTTCTGGGGTCTTTGAGTTTCAGGACCACCCAGTCCCCCACGTCATTTGTGGCTCAGAGAAGTAACTTATTATGACTTTATAATTTAGATACACAAACTACAAGAGAATGCAACAGACCGACTTTCTGGGCATCATGAAACCAGTTTATGTTTACCAGTAGAATTGAAGCAAAAGGGGTAGTGAAGACACTGTTGACGCTACAACACACTCATACAGATTGTAACGGGTCTGTATTGACAGGTTAATCTGCTTAATGTTACATGAAGTAGCGACAAATGTGTATCTAAGGGAAAAAACCTTACGTGGACACAAGTTAAGTGCTGCTGCTATAGAGGGATCTGAGGTGAAGGACTCTGTCTGTAGGCCCGGAGGAAAAAGATCTGTAGCAAAGTGACAAGTGGCACTGGTGTGTGTGTGTGTGTGTTTTTGTGTCTGTGTCAGGATGAAGCTGTGACGTCAGTATGGACGTGGAGCGTGACTCATCTCGCTGAGACGTCATCAGTCGTCTGCAGCAGTCACACACATAACAGAAACACAGACACACTCATGCACACACAATAGACGTTCAAAATATTCACAAGTGAATGACTGACGTCCTCACAGTAAAATCAGAAGCGCAGTGATTAAGCTGAAGGGATTAACTAAGTAGATCTCATTATAAATGTAAGAAGCCCAGTTGTTTGAAAGCATTGATGGGATTAATGCTGTAATGTTTCATATTGTCACGCCAGATGGTGAAGGATAATACAACTGAGTTTATGTGTAGCAAAACAGTGCATTGTCTGTGCAAGAAAAATAAATCTGTTTGTCAATAAAGTAAATGTCTTGCAAATGTGCTGCCTGTGTCGCTTTCTAAGCTCTCTGTGCTGAGAGTGACCTATGCCATTGCCACAGGCTCTGGTCAAGTAACTCAAGCCCTTCCTCCTAAGAAATGTGGCTCTTTTACATGATTGATGCTCCAGGTCTTATAGCTCTACACAGCCGTCGGTGAGAGACTGAAGAATCGCGCTAATGGCCCTTGCTACATTTGCTCTCCGCAGCCAGCAGACGCCGGCTGCTTCTCTGTGACAATCTGACTAATAAGTCAGGAGTTCAGTGTGCTGCTATTGATTCACAGGCTGCACAAGCAGGTTAAGCTGTCTGCTGCTGAAAGGAAACAGGATTTTTATTGGTTGGATAACAGACACACACTCATCGGGGCAGTCATATTTTCCTAGTAGACAGCAATATGGCAGGAGGGCGACAGTTAATGTTAATGATGATGTTCTTGTACACACACTACAAAACTTCAGAAAAATCAACATGTGCAGAACATTTATGTGCTTGTTCATTTCTTTTCAGATATGATGAGTATTAAGGTCTTAGCCAGGTGTAGTTGTACAGGTGCCTTTGCTGGTTTTACATTTACATGTCATTATATAATCAGTAAGAGGAGTGCGATAAATGCTGTCCGTTCATTTTGCAAAATGAGATTTGCGACAGTGTGACATTTTCTCGCTGGGAGTTATCTGGTTTTGGCACATGCATGCGTGACAGCTCGGACTTAGAAGGGAAATTAATTTCTGATCCATATCTCTTTATGACATTTATTCCGCCACCTGAATGTCATACATAAAGCAATGAGCAGCATGTGATCACAAACGTAAATGTTCACAACTCTGTAACCACAGAGGGAGGCAAACAGCAACCTTGTTGAATGATAATGAAGCTTCAACCTACATTTTATTTCCAAATCACACTCTTGAGGAAAAAATAAATCTTTGATCTAAATGCAAATTAAATTGCTCGTCATAACAGAAAGCATAAACATACCCTTGCAACATTGAGAGATTCATATGTCCACTGAAGTAGGAAGACCTTCATGTGAAGTATAACCGTAATGGAAGAGGAGGACTTTCATCTTTCAAAGAGCAGGATTTTTGGCTCGTCACTTAGAAAGCTTTGAAGTTCACAAGTGAAATCCAAGACTGGGAACAATTCGGTTTGTATAATCAGTGGACATAATGTCTTTGCAAAGAAGGAACCGAGCTGTCATTGCCGTTAACTACAGCTTCACCTTTACCTCGCGGAGAATAAGCTGAACTAAACCTCCCTCCCCGGGGCTGCATGAGAATTTGCCACTTGACCTGACTGTTGACGCCTCTGAGACGTCTGCTTGTTCCTATTGATTGACTATGGATTAAGAGTCAATCCTGGGATAAGATTTCCTCCACAGTTAACAGTGAGGTTGATATTCTAGATAACGACCTCAGGTGATGTATTTCTGTGTAAGACAGATTGCTCTCATCCACCCTGATGCAAACCAACAGCTTTTACTTTTTTGAGGAATTATTCGATATTATATGCTGCGACACATCAGAGACCAGACATGTGAGAGGTTTCACATCATTGCATAAGGCAACATCTGAAACTTTACACACTCACCTGTGAGTCAAAGGAAAGATTTAGTTTAAAAGCTTTGAACTTCCCTCCCTCACTCATTCACTGTGGAAGCTCACATCTGAAATCGGTCTAATTCAATTGAGGAATTAGCTCTTAGATTTTATTTAGATTTGAAACAATACTTAACACATTTGTTAGAAAATGAGCTTGATGTTTAAACGTATTTATCATTGATCACACTTTGTATGGAACAGCAGAGGGAGGAAGTCAACAAATGTTTGGTGAGGAAAGTCTATCTGAAGACCCAGATTATTTTGGAGTTGGTGGAGACCAAACATGGGCTAAAATTTGATTCAAATGTGTTCAAGATTTGTGAAGTTTTGTGAAAGATTAGATGAAATAGTAGCTGATTTAAGAACTTTTTGAGTTATTGTTGGATTTTTATTAGCAGTGTTTGATTACTGGTGTTCTGCATATTTTTCATCAATAGACACTATAGGGAGACAACCCATTGAAAGACAGTAGTGCTGCCATTAAAGCACATTCTTTGTATTTTTCATAGAAAATCACAGGGTATGTGAAAAAAAACCATCTGAAAATAATTAAACAAATACATATTAAACGTTAGTGTAAACAAGGTAGGTTTTAACACTTTTTCTATATCAGTGTTACAAATGTTTTATCAGCCATAAAGCTCCCGCTCAAAGATACTGACAAAGGAGCGGAAACAGAAAATGTAAACTGTGTGAATGTACCTTTTAATGGTGTTTTCACATGTCTCTGTTCTCACGCCTTCATGTTTAAGATTGTCAAAATCCTTCCTACTGAAGGTAACTACTGCGTTTTCCTACTTAAAGTTGGTTTAATGAAGTTGTGTAACCAGAGTCTCTCTGAAATGGCCTGGCAACTGCACATCCTTGCTATTAAACAGCCACTCCATACCCTGCAGGTAGTCCAGGGCTGAGATTGGACTCATTTTAACAGGCTAAGGAAATCTGCTGTAGATTATATGGGGACTTTTGAGCAGCTCAGCAGTCAGGATGTAGGCAGTAGCTGCCCTTGATCCCTGTGAGCACAGTTTCACTGGCACATTGCTGGAGGAGGAAATAAAAACAGAAAGGAGAGGAAAGCACATGCCAAGGCAGCAGCTGAAAGGCTTTACACTGTTAGTTTCTAGATCTGCGGCTGTACCAGGAGCCTGTTTTGCTGCAAATTAACTAGAATGGCAGCAAGCGAGGAAAAAACAGCTGTGACGTCTCACCATACCAGGATTAAAGCTAAGCTCCTTTGCTCGGCTGCATTGGTGCCGTGTGTCCACCCAAGAGTCAAAACAGACAAACACTTAACGTCAGCAGCAGACCTGTTTCTGCTGTAAAAAAATCAAAAACCTCATAAATCCTCTTGGATTTGGTATTATCATACAAGCTGCACACCACATTTATCACGGTATATTAGTGCACTATCTGAGGTAGTAACCATAGGAACCCATTTGAGGTACATCGCTGGCCTTTCCATCATTTGAAACAGAGAGCATGACGTCAAAGTGACCACTGTTTTCCCTCTGTGGGAGTTTTTCCTTTCATTATGGGCGTCGAAGGGCATGCTCAATAGATAACAGCGTGAGTCAGAGACGCTATCATACACGTTAATGAGGAAGTTTGCTAAGCCACAACACATGTATCAAATCAATCTATTATGAATGCATATCTTCTCATGACACAGGAGGGAAAAGCGTGTCGTCCTTATCACCTCATTCATACAAACACAAGAAGAGTGGAAGCATGAACGTCAGACAATAAAGCTCTGCCCATCGGGAAACAGTGATTGGCTTCCCCAGTTTTCTAGATTAGATATTTGTTTAATTTCTGTTAGGAAGTTTGTTATTTTTGTAGAAGGTCATAGGGAAATGTGTAAGACGATACCTGTGAATCTATGCTTTTCTTTCTAGCTACTAATACTCTCAGTGTTTATAGAATGTGATTGTTATAGTATTATATTATAATAATATAAGGAGTTATATAACCTTTATTTGTTAAAGTTAGACTATATATCTAGCCTGGTTTGAAACCTCTAACCTTCTTTCAGCAGTTTATTTAACGTAGGCCTGGTGATGCAGCAGAATTACAAAATCGTGTAAAATGTGAATGAGATTGACTAAACTATAACTCCTAAATGAATAGTTTTGTAAAATACAATTATTCACTTTCTTTGTTATGCCAAGCTAAGATAATCATTTCTGAATGTGGCTTCATGATAATTCTGACATATTATGGTTACAATAAAACAACTCGTGTTGATTATTTGTCAACAATATTGTTCACTTCTCAATAGTAACTTACAGTATGTTTGCATGGTTTCCTGCAGTGAACATGAAATGAATGTGGGCTGATAACGTCTGTATGCATGATTCTTTTCAGCCACCTGAACCTGTTTCTGTCTCACAGAGTTGTCTGAGCTGCTGCCTCAGCAAATGTCTCATATTTTAAAGTCAGCTCAGCCCTCTTCTGCCCTAAGGCTCTGTCTTCCTGCTGAAGGCTCAGATCCTCTAAACAACTCTCTGTGCTCTTTTTGCTGACCTTTCTTCTGGTTTGGGTCAGGAGGCAGCTCTTCGGGTCATTCTTCTGCAAAAGAAACGAAAGAAATTAAAGCTTGAGTTTACACTAGCAGCAGTCCGACAGCAATCAGATATTGTTGGTGTATTGTTGGCATGTCAAAAACACATGGTAAAGAAATGAGCAAGTTGAAACACAAAAACAATTGGAGTTATTTATATTTAATATATATATGTATTCATTTTTTAAATTCATAGTAATGGCTAAAAATTACAACAAACATACAATTGCTCCAATTTCATATACTGTATCTCTGAAATTAAATGCACAGTTGTCTACACAGGAAGGGATTTTTGGTGTTACTACAACGTCACGCTGGTTCAACTCATTAGTCAGTGGTGGTCAGCTTTAACGAGAATTTGAGTCTGGTATATTAGTCTTGAAAATACCTAAAAGAAGTTGAAAACAATAATTCAAGAAAATATTTTAATAGAAAATATATGGAAACAAACCTCAATATGCCGTCCATATATTCATGTTTGTGTGATGATGGAAGGAGGGAGGCTGGCTCTGCAGCTCAGTGTAGGGATGTGGACCGAGGTTAAAGTTGCAGTTTCAGATTTCATTGTAATCTTGCGGCGGGATCTTACCCCGCTGACCAGCTTCTGCTTCCTGTTTGCACTAATCAGGCCCTGGGGGCTCATTGGCTGAGCTTAGCACAGCAGCATGCTGCTTTGGTGCTAATCACCGGTGACCCACATGACACCGTAAACCTTATAGATCTGTCAGCGCACTGCATATTCAGATTACACTCCACAGCTTGCCAGGCATGCCAGTTTTGTTCAATGCTCATGATGGGAGCTCCACTCATTGATTTGCATTTTTCATTGTTTTAGACATGGATCCTCACTCTTTCTCCTGTACGGTTGTTTAGCTTACTGAGTATTTGCTGCTGCAAAGCTCACCTGTTGAATCCTGCATGTGAAGAATAGCTTTTTTGTCAGGCAGTGAGCAGTCAATGTTAGTGACCTGTGTTTCTTTTGTAGGAAAACTTCATTCGGGATTCATGATGCTTTGATATGGCACAATTTGTTTGTACAGTCACATCTATAGCGGCTGTGCCTGCATCCATTAATAAGGAATGACTCACCATTTCTCATCTAATGTGTCCTTATCTGTGTGAGTCATTAGCAGCAGTGGGTGTGTTTCTTCTGCATGAAAAAAATGATGAATGAGTAAGGACTTTTGCTGCTGAGTTATTTACAAACCAAACATTGTCACAATGTCAGACAAAAATTAGGAAATAGTGTATAGACAATACGTGTCATCTGAAGCATTACAGAGCCAGGTCTGTTATTTCACTCCATCTGCTCTGATGAAGAACCCAAGCTCAGTATTAACCTGTTTAAAACTAATATGTGCTTGCTCAGACCTTAAGTGTGTGTTATTCAGTAACTTAAAAACAAAAGTGGGTTCAGAGGTGAATTCAGAGAAGTCCAATCTGGATTCAGGCATGACAGTAGTCGGTGCGCTGTGTTTATTGTTGTTATATGCCACACACAGTTACATAATACGCAGCATTCAGAATGTTGTGTAATATTTGCAGATAAGTAATTCATAAATAATTTACAGTATGAGGCCTGTTTAAAAAGACCAACATGACCTGGTGCTGCCTAAGCCATGTGCTGTATGTCCTACATAAAAAAATCTACTGTCTTCTTTTTTTGAACTTCCTCGTCTCTGACCCTCAGTAAACATGCAGTGGTACGCAAAAACAAGTCTGCAGGCCTAAAAGCCGCCATCAAAAATAGTTAAGATCGGCTATTTAAAGACCTGCATCTACTTATTCAGATCGAGGTCCTGAGCGATAACGTCTCTGAAGGCTACTTCCTCCAGTCCTGAGCGCAGGGACAGGGCTCAGGTTTCTGATGCTCGGCTCAGCTGCAGGGTTCACACTCCTGTGACAGAGGACGAGCTCCCTGGAGAGAAGAGGTGAAAGGGTAATCTGATCCCACCTGCTGACACAGCCTCACAGTAACTGGGAATACAACTAATTCTGTTAGACGTAAATTGTTTCATTGACAAAACCGGTTTGAATAATTCAGGGTCTGACGCAACTCCCAGTACTATCTCTGTGTGGCAAATATAGTCACCAGATGGGGTGAGTTCATTAAACTGATAGGATACTTCCCTTTTTTGTAGGGAGTGTTACGTTTTATTTACTGAAAAAACCAACAAGGATTAATGTGTTTGTATGTTTAATGTTTCTTATGTAGTTTGACACATGCATTATTCTGTAAAAAAAAGTTTCATTTCATACAGTTGTCATTGCATTCATTTCTTCTCTGTCTCACACTCAAACACACACACACGCTCGCACGCACACACGCACGCACGCACACACAGACACACACACACACACACACACACACACACACACACACACACACACACACACACACACACACACACACACACACACACACACACACACACACACACACACACACACACACACACCTTTGGAACCAGAGCCTCCACAGAGTAACTGATAATGGACCATTGTGTGCCATGTGGTCACAGGAGCCGGATGATTGAAAACCAAATTACCTTTCCTTCTGAGTGACTCTTGAGTGAGCTGAAGCCGTCGGCGTCTCACAGGTTCATACCAGTTTCAAATCCTTGTCTGCTTTCAATGAGCCAGAGTCACTCTTTTAAAAGCGTTGATCTGTAAGCTGTTGGATATAGGGAAATGTTATTCATACAGAAAGCAGCGGAAAAAACACAAATATATCATAAACAACTCTGTTTACTTTCACTTTGCGTATAACAATAGATAACATGTCATTTGTTAGATACTATTATTGAAAGCGACTTACATACATTCAATACTGTGGGCAGTCCCCACAGGAGAAATTTAGGGTGAAGTGTCTTGCCCAGTGACACAACAACATGCTGACTGCAGTGGGGATGGATCCAGCGTTCTCCTGATCTGAAGATCAGCGCACTACCCCACTGCGCCACAGCCTACCCATATCTTATATAACCACCTGTATTTGAATATAACAATTTTGTCTGTATTTATATGATTGGATGCTTTTGATGGAAGGCTGTGTGACCCCAAACACCTCAAAAATGTATGGCTTATCCAGTAGACTGAGTTTAAACTTGAGACCAAATTGAAAACCTTCTGATGAACTTCAAGGAATTGTTCTCCTTGAGGTTTTCTTAGTTTTTAATCAATTAACACCTTTAAACAATCTTCTGTACTCTAAACAGGACCATCCCATTTGCAGGATGTTGGCCAGCTTGTTCCTGCTCTTCTTTAAGCTGGCAAAAACTGACGTATTCACTGATTTAAATTATCGTTCAGTGATCAGAGTGTTTCTGGGGTATCTTGGCTCTTTCTACTCTTTGCCCTATGATGATAGTGATGATATATTTTATCTTTGTTTATGTGCAGGGAGACTGATATCCCATCATGGGCTCCTTTACTCTACCAGCTCCAGCTGCTGGACTTCAGAGAGAAACCGGACCCGTTGATTCTGCCCATCGCCGACCGCATCCGCATCGGCAACCAAAAACGAGAGCGAGGAAACTTTCATTTCCAGAGGGAGGAATACAGCATGGCTGCCAGAGCCTACAGTATGGCTCTGGATGTGCTAACCACGCGCAGCAGAGGTAAAACAGAAGCTAAACCCAAATGTATTCATAAGAACATTTCAATACTGCCGCTTAAAAAGGTTGTAGTATTCTAGTTTGAGCATTACCTCTTGGAAAAAGTTACAAATGGAAATAGATAACAGAAAAAGATGGCGCACATACATCCTAAACATAAAAACACAGTATTTCATAGAGACCTCAAACACTTCCACATTAATCTTGGTCCAAAGTTACATAACTGATAAATGCTCTCCTCCAATCTGCCATCACACTAATCACACAATAACCTTGCAGAGCAACATCTATCTGAGTCCAGTGCCATGATACATCTTTTGGCTTAATTATTTTTGCATAATCAAAGCTAATCAACTTTAATATTATTTCCACCTCCTTAATCCCTCTAATCATTGACGAGGCAGGGTGGGCCCGAGAGGGAAATGTGAATGAACAATGAAGAGAAAAACATGGAGTGCTTCATAATGCATCAATGATGGTGGAGCAGAGAGTGAGCTCAGTCAAGAGAGAGCTTATCAGGGCATCGAGATCAGGGAATTAGTGGATGAGAAGATGACCAGAGAAAAATAATAATAATGAAGCAGAGACATCAACAGCTTAAGCCTTTTTTGGGTCATTTTGCACCCATCAGACTTATCATTTAAAAATATTATTCATGATGCTTAGAGCTTATAAATCACTCTAATTGATTAACCAGTAATCAGCTAATCATGCACTCACATAAACATTAGACGTGATCAGTCTCAGTTTTCTGCTCATATTTTTAACAGAGGTTTTTACAGGTAACTGTCTTTATGAAGGTTTAAGGCTTTAATGTCATGTGCACACAAGCTACTGTGTTCAAATGGCAATGAAGTAAATAAAACAACGTTAGTAAGGATTTAGTCTAAATCATTTTAACCACTTCAGAATTTGCTTCTTAAATCTGGAGGGGGATACCAAAAAACTAAAGAAAGAAAACAGGAATGACATGGTGATAAGATGTGGCAGAAAAACATGAATATTAGTTTGGTTTTCAAAAGGTTATAATATTAATATTAATGCTTTGAACATATTAAATCAGAATAGTAATCTGCAATTCAAACTGATAGATGACATCCTTGATATTTTGCTTAATGGCTTAATGAACGTTTTGAATATAGCTCTTAAGATAGAGAAGATATTAGATCCAGAAAGAGCTGTTTAGATATGGAACCTAAAGCTGAACCAATTAACATTATTAATTAAAGATTGAGTCATTGTCATTCTTAGTGCTAACCCAAAAATAATCACCACCTAACTTTGCAGTCCCCATCCTTTCAACAATAGTGAGCTTAAGGTCATTATTGGGGCCAGAAACACAACTTCAGATCCCTGCTAATGTTGATGATATTGTGTTAGTGTCGTTGCCTCCATGTTTTCAAAATCAGTTCACGTTCCTTTAAAGATTCTAACCTGGAAAAAATTGCACTGTAAATTAGAAATAATTTGTGTGATTAAAATGACTTGCATTCACCCAGATGGGGTCCCAGAGCTGCTGACATTTGCCTCACTTCATTCTCAGGGCCAAGTTTAAAAATTCCTTTGCACTAACAAGTGCTCATTATCCGGGTCACTACTGCATTGTGCTGGACACGTTTGGGTCTAATGATGAACCCATGCGGTGGTTACAGCAGGGACAGAGATACAGTATCCAGCTGGATATAGAAACTGAATATGAACGCTCCTTATAATGACGCCCAGTGGGAGTTTCTCTTTGAGATATTTCCTATATTGTGAAAGATGTAAGTATAGGTCCTCTGCAAGATTAGATTACTCATCTCTGTCAAAGTGTTGTTGTGTCAAGAGAATCACGACCCCAGCAGAGCAGATGTCAGAGGTTATGTGTCCGTCTCTACAGATGGTGGCAACGGCGGTGTGAAGACGGAGGAGGAGGAGGTGCGTGACTACCGGGTGAAGTGTTTGAACAATTTGGCCACCGTTCAGATCAAACTGGAGCAGTACCAGGAGGCGCTGAGCAGCAGCCGGGAAGTCCTGACCCTGGAGCCAAACAACGTCAAGTCCCTGTTCAGGGCGGGAAAGGTGTGGGCCCATGGGATAAGATTTTATATTATTTGAGGAAGAACTAGCTGCTAAATTATTGCTATCTGTTCTCTGCCTGTTTATGAGTATGTCTCTACAAGCACTGCTCACACTGTACAGTTTTCTCTTTCAGCTTTTGTCAGACATGGGTGAATACAAAGAGGCGATGGAGGTGCTAAAAAGGGCATTGAAACTGGAGCCAACCACCAAGGTGAGATTGTATGTGTGAACTGGCCCTTTCACCTTCCTTTCAAATCTGCCGGTCAATCCTTCACACACAGGGCCAAAAGTTAAATCAACCAATCACTACAAACAAATGCTGTCGCTAAATGTGTGCTTTAATTCCAAAAATGAATAACATAAACATGTTTAGAAAATGCTGAAACATCCAATTCTTAAATGAGTTGATCCACCTCTTAAAGGACAAAGGTGAAATCCAAATGAGAGATGAGGAATATAATTTATCACCTCATTAAGTTCACACCGCTTCACAACATTACTGCGTTCACACGTAAGCCTGGAGAAAAGACATGCCTTGAATCCCCGGTGAACTACTTCAGTTGAAGGCCTGTTCTGTCTTGTTTGTGTGGTTTGTCTATCTGGCAAACTGCACATCAGTCAGTCCACAGATGTGACCACACTGTTTAGATCCGTCCAGCAAATCTAAAAATAACACATGCATGAGCTGCATATTGTCAGTTTAATGCCCTGTGCCCCCCAATGAAATAGTGGAGTAAGAAGAGTATCGCTGGCAGATATGCAGTATCGGCTCCACACTATGATTGGGATAGCTTCTCTGATGGACATTTTATCACAGCACAACAATCTCAGTTTATCAACATTATTTAAGTTCACTGCAGCCTGGTTTTTTATTTTGTAGGGTAAACAACGTGTGAGGAGTATATTTCTCTCCGCCGTTTACGGCATGGTTTGCCAATGTTACAGTGACCTGACCCATAGGGAACACTGCCATAAGTAAAAATGTCTGGTCTTGTCTAGACCAAACTAAAATATCTGCTGCTTTGGTAATTACACACTCTCAATGCTGGATTAAATACTGATTTAGATGCTCTGTGAGAAAGATGTTGTACTGCATTGTGTTAGGTGATCACAAACATAGGAAGCAAATGTAGTTATTTACTGTAAACAAGATATATTGTTTTGTATTTATTATTATACTAGATTGTATGACAAATTACAAGTATTAAGTATAATGAAAGTATTAAGAAAATATGCTGTCATGTAATTTGCCTGATCACATAGGACGAAAGTTGAAATTGAAATGTGTAAGCAAAAAAATGCATGGGATTTGTTTTCTACTTTGTAAGCCTTTGTGTTTCAGTCCTCTGCTCTCACCTGCTGGATATTTTCAGAACTGCAACTTCACATTTTTCTTATTTCCAGCATTAGATCTACTGTACAAGTATCAGCTTTTTTGCAGCACTTTAAACATAATTTTTCTTCTTTAGGCGATCCATGCAGAGTTATCTAAACTGGTCAGAAGGCAGTCAGGAGGCAAAGATACTCAGGAATGGAAATCTAAACCAGCAGCAATGCTTGGAGAAAACATCACGCCTTTCCTGATCCCTTCTAAGAAGAAGCCCTCTGTGAGTTACAACAGAAGTTCTTCTTCCTCTGTTTTATTCTGATTTGAAAAACACCCTGGGTTTTGACTGACCTTGTTGTTGTGTTTTAGGGAATTTCCTGGAAGTTTATACTCGGAGCTCTGGTTGTGGCCTTGGGCAGCTTAGTGACGTCATTGATTCTGACTGCAAGAAACTGAAAGCGTCCGCAGTTTGCACGTTACGATGATGATGAGGAGGATATTCAGTCCTCTTTCTGTCTGTTCATCTTAAAAGAGTTTATACTGCGATGACACAAGAAGGTTTGCATGGCAGCCTAAAGTTGTATTTATAGTAGGAAAATGTTTCTCTAAAGAATTGTAAAGTAAATATGAAATAAAATATAGTTAAGCATTGAGAAAATACCAGCAGAGAGTTCTGCTTATTTAAAATACAGAAGCTTTAAACAGGCATCTTTTCAGTGGTGTCTGCTTTTATTTGGAAAAGGGAGTACATTTTTGGTTGTAACTTCAAGAAAGAGAAAAGGGTCCTGGAAAATATTCTGGTATCACAGATGTTCAAAAGTTGTTTCTAAAAACTACAATTAAAACAAGTTAAGGAATGATATTTGCAACATCCAAGTTTTGAGAAATATTTGATCAGTGCTCCAATGAATGAATGTAATCTTGCTTACACTTATGCTTAATAAAACATTACGAAAAATCAATTTAGTCTTTATTTCTTTACTTCTCAAGAACCAAGTTTGGTCTCAAATGGAAAAAGTGCATTCATTTAAAAATACTACAAATATTGTTCCGGTCTTACAAAACCTTTAACAACTATCACACTTGAATTTCATCAGGATCTCAGGAATGTTATTTATTTACCTCATAAAAAGACATTACTACCAAATAAATATAAAATCTAATAAAAATAGAAGCATGATTTCTTTCTGCGCATTAATATTTTACATGTGCAATTTTTTAACCCTAGAAATACTGATTTTGATCAGGTAATTAATATTTCCAAAAAAGATATTTAACGCTGAAGAGTTAAATATTTCAAAGGTTAAAATATGTAGCAAAACATCACAAAATAGAAATCACTTATACACAGCACATCTACAGATAACCGTCTACAGTCCGCAGCAGGCATTGAGCGTTTTCTTCGGGCTGGCTGCACTCAGTCTGACCTGAGAATCTGACTGCCGCCTCAGTGTGACATTTTTCTTCACTTCTCTGTGGGAATCAAAAGGCGGAGTCAAAGTGTTGCCATGGTTTGTTAAGGGAAAGCTCAAACTCTCTCTCTGGCCTCCTACCTGGCTAGATGAAGCACCGCCTCCACGACGTTGGTTCCCTCTTTGGCACTCGTCTCGCAGAACAAGGCGCCGTATGCCTATAAGCAAATCATCGGCATACCTGACTGAAGGCAGTTTATTTAGACACCCGGGAGGCTGGGTGTCTATATAAACACTGTCTAATCAGATGAAATGAACAGTTACACACCTTGGCCAACTTCTCTCCGTGAATACTGCTCACACAGCTCCCCTCTGGAAGCTGCTCTCGGAGGTCCACCTTGTTTCCAATAACACACATGGGGATTTTCTCCTCGGTTGAATCCTGTATAAAAACAAAGGAAAATGTTTAATATATTAGGTGGTGTCACTATTTGACTTTTCATGCAACATTTCCACTGTTACCTGAATCTGATCCACCCACTCTCTGACGTTCAGGAAGCTGCTTTCTGAGGTGACGTCATAAAGGAGCAGGACTCCATGAGCTTTACGGAAATAGGACCTGGCAATACTACGAAACCTACAGTCAAAAGAAACGCAGTTTTTACTATTGTATATTTTCCCATTCTTGAGTCATTAAACCCAACATGTTGTTGAGTCAGCACAATACCTCTCCTGCCCGGCTGTGTCCCAGATCTGCAGGCTTGTCCTCTCTCCATCTACAAGCATCCTCTTGATTTGAAAGTCAACTCCTGAGAACCGAAAAAGCTGATTTAAACATCTGAAATTAAGAATTTATTCCATAACATGTGATGTAATTTCTTTGACTCTTACCCAGCGTTGTCTGCATGTCTCCCCTGAACTCGTTGAGTGTCAGTCGCAGCAGGAAGCTGGACTTCCCCGCTCCTGCGTCTCCGGCTAACACCAGACGGTACATTGGAGCCGGTCCTGCACTTTCTTCTATGTTCGCTTCTAAAGGCTTCAGAAAAAAAACATATGATAACGAACTTGCTCAATTTTATGTGGAAAATCCCTCTTTAAAATGAGCACTAAGCACAGAAACTTGTGAAAGGATGAACAGCATTTAACAGATGATATTAACTATCTTTGTAGATTTTTCAACAAAAGAAATTCAATAAAAAGGCAAATTCTACTTTGTTGGGACTGTTAAAAACAGAGGATAGATCACTCTTTTATTTAACATATATTTGTTTTGGGGGTCACATCAATACCCCGACAGCCGAACTGTCAGAAGTGCAGAAACGTAACATTTGAAACTAAATGTATTCTAGTTGAAATTAGGGCTGAACGAATAATTGCATTAGCGATAATATCGCAATATGACAAAACGAGATTTTCCAACCGCAAAGGCTGCGATTTGACTGGTCACGTGACTTGCGAGCGAGCCGAGCGGAGCCGAGCGAAGCCGAGCGGAGCCGAGCGAAGCCGAGCGGAGCCGAGCGAAGCCGAGCGGAGCCGAGCGAAGCCGAGCAGGCAGGGAAAGAAGTCAACGCTGCGCTTGAACCTGTTGCACAATGGCCTCAGGCTCGTCAGAAGAGTGCACGGCTGGAAGTTTGGTACCAAAGAGGGGCGGCACGTCAGTTGTGTGTAATTATTTTGGCTTTAAAAAGGAAGATGCTGCGCAACGTCAGGTATTGTGCAGAACGTGCCTCGCTACTGTTGCTACCTCACGAGGTTCACGATTGTAATCACGATTTATGTATTGCTTGTGTTTGTTGAAAAATACATGAGAAGAGGACCTTGAAAAAATAATCGCATATTAAATCGCAATTGCAATATTGAGGAAAAAAATCGCAATTAGATTATTTTCCAAAATCGTTTAGCCCTAGTTGAAATTGTGAAATGCAAACCCCTGCATTTAACACTAACTGGGATGGAGGTTGTTATGCATCAAAAAGCTGTGTACCTTTGTAGAAAATGCAGACAAACGTCTTCGTAGCGACGATGCAATAGAGTTGGCTTTGCTGGGAGCTACTGAAACTGTGGCTTCAGATTGCAATTCTGATATCTGTAACAGACAAAGTGAATAGATTTAAAGTTGTCACCAGCATACTGGCATTACATGAGCCACTATTCGAACCTTACCTCCATATCAGGCGGGACATAGGAGTAACTGTGGTGCACAGTTTCCACGGAGCCCCTACTGTCGTCGCTGTCGTAATCACTGCCTGAGCCCTCAGCCGTGTCCATGGGCAGTGACACTCCACTGTCCAGGTACTTATCCGCCCAGGTGGCCACATGAGAGTAAGTCATTTTGCTGGGATCCGGCTCCGTGCTGCACCAAAGCATCAACACACACGCTGGCTTTAGTTGGGAGAATTTAATTCACAGAGATCAATCCGCAGATCCACAGAACGTTATGTACCTGCTATGGTTGAGTGTGCTCTGTCGGAGGGGCTTCATCCTTCGGGCTGGGATTTCATTTTGGGGAGACAGCTGTTGAGCAGATTAGGGAATGTCAGGGAGGACACTTTTTATTTTATAACACTTGAACTAGTGAGAGCAGTTTACTGTCAGTCTCTATCTGATGTAAAGTCAGTGTATCAGAAAAACAGGACTCACCCTCCTTTTAGCTGCAACCACTTCACTGGCCAATTCAGAGCGCAGCCCCTCGTTACTGTCATACAGCTTTTTGTTCGTTTCCCTAATGATGTGTTCAAGAAAATCACAAACATGTACCATTTGTTCTTGAAGATTCTGCATAGTTTTGGTATAAGAAGCCTTTAAAATGACGATGGTTACTATAAATGTTTTCAAACCAAATCCCTGCATTCTTGATTACTGCACAAGAAAAATCACTACCTAAATGTTCACACTAGATAGCATCAGGAACAGTAGAGCAGACTTACTGGAGAATCTGAATCTGATTGGCATATGACTGGTATTCTATAACCATCCTCTTCAATTCATCCGTTTCTCTGTAAAGAAATACACACCACATGAACTAGATGTTGTACTGGATGCTGGATGGTACATTGTGTGAACTGACGAGCTGAGTCCAGTTTAAAGACACCGCCTCACCTCCCATGTTGGGCTTTCATGTCTGCGTACATGTTCTTCAGTTTGTCCATCTCTGAGTGCAGGACAGCGACGTTTGTCTGGGCTTGGAGGAGAGATGCCCGCAGATCCTCGTTTTCCTGTCGGGAGATTTGATGAATAACTGGAACAATTCTACACTACATACATGTGACTTAACTAAAATGATCACAACAGATAACTCACCTGTGAGAAATGTGTGATCTGTCTGTTCAGCCTGACCACCTCCTCCTTTGAATTGTTGAATTCAGAGTTGTCTAGGCTCTTCAGAATAGACATTTACACAAGCAGTCTGTTAAACAGTTTTAAACTAAAAAATATCTACACATTCCATACCACACACCTGTATAATTAATATTACGCCCGACAGTTATTGCATTTACATTGTTTAATTTACTCTATGGTGTCGAGACAATAAGAGGGTCTACTTAATCTCACTTATGAAAATACCACTGCTTAGCATGATTTTCCACTCATATTGTTAAACATAGCATGTGTACTTCGACGAATGATTTTCAATCTGCGTGCTACGGAAAAAGCCAAGTCTTTTTTTAACCTACCTAATGTAGGTCTTTGTTTTAGGCAACCGTGTATGAGACAAGGACTTTTTTACAAATAATATTATTGTAGCTAGTGCAAGTTTTTAACATAAAACTAGAAAAGTATTAAACATTGTAAAAACTGACACTTTGGGTTCAAGAATGTAGCTTTATTTTTAGCACAAACTATGGAATATAGCACGGTTCACAAGCTAACATTAGCATTGCATAAGTTCTATACATACAGCATCTCATCAAACATGACACTCTATGCTTCGTCTTGCACTGACTGCATCCCTAATTCATCAAGTGACTCATTCTCTCACAATGGCTGAGTAGTCTTTAAAAAGATGCCCTTTGAAAGTTTACCTAAACAATATGAGAAAGTGTTAACATGGCTGTCTGTTGCAGCAGAAATTGAGCCATTGATGCAAATGCAAAGGCGCATGTGTTGTCTTTCCAGGTACACTGGCTTGCGTCTTCTTTTTTATGATCTTAGAGAACATAATCTTCATCTTCCTCAGTCTACTTCTTCTTACATGGTAAATGCATGTTCTGAGAAACATACCTTTAACAGTCTGTCCACTGTCGCGTGCAGGTCTGTGACCTCGTTCTTGTGCTTCCTCTGCATGTTTGCCATTACTTCTTCCATTTTCTTACGCTCCTACAAACATGAAACCAAAGTAGTGAAGAGGCGCGGCCAGAGTAGGCCTTGAAGAGAGGCTTTCATCTGCATTACTGAGACTCTTTGTGGAGAAACCTGTAACCTGCAGCTGTGTGCTGCACCACAAATATGCAGGTAGCTCACGAAAACCAGGCAAGAGAAATGTGCACTCTTTTTTCCCTGTATTTCTCAGTTTGCTTTTTATTGCTTGATTGCAGCTGTTTTTTACGACAGTCAATTTATCTGATTAGATACATTTCCCTTTCTATAGACATGTACGTGTAAATCACAGGAGCAATCATCTGCTGTGATACTGAATGTATCATCCTTACCTCGTCTCTTACTCTCTCCTCTGTTCTGGCAAGCTGCTGCTGAATATCTTCCTCCAGTTCTGTCAGCTGACTGTTGTTCATATCTTCAGCTCTGTTTGAAAAGAAAAGTATGTTACATTTTTGGTTGGCAGCCTCACCGCAGTGTGCCAAATGCTACCTGACTTGTCTTCATTGCTGCCATTGTGACTGCTCTGCTCTCATCAGACAACACATTTACCGACCGAGTCAAGGGAGGGACGGCCTTCACAGGTGAGCAAACAGTGGTCAGTAATATTTATAAATAATACCACACATACTTTTTTGAAAATGACAAGTTGTCACATTATATTTAATTCATGAGAGTGGGAACATAGGTACACTAGTTCGGGTATCCAGTTTGTAGAAGGACTAAAATAACAAGGCATTGCAAAACATTCAAGTCTTCCTTCTTCCTTGAATGAGTAATGTCACCTTTCTTATGCCCTGTAGTTACTGAACCACAGAAAGAGTTTAAACAATAACAGCTGAGACTGAGTTTATTCCCAGGTGTAAGAGGGCAATTCAACAGTGGATTAAATATACTATGTCACTTACATCCTTCTTTAAAACACAACCTTTATTTAAAATAGTTCTTCAGCTTCTTCAGTTTGAATAGCAGTAACCACTATTAACAACATTACATGGACATTATAGTCAAGCCTCTTTTCTCTGTGCCAACTACACAGTAAAAGTCTCTGTGGTTTACAGCCACAAGAGGGCAGCTGCTCTGAAGTGCAAACTAATCCACAGGAAGCTTTGATCACAATTATGATTCAACAGATTGGGTGAAACTAAAAGCAAACTGTCCAACAATTAATGTTTAACCATTTTTGCTGGAATACAGAAATTGTAGCCACATTATATGTATCCATCATCATAAAAACTTGTGTAATGTGGCCTATTGTTTACGAATGTTTCATAATCATTCGTTTCTTCCATTTCCCAGGTCACATGTTCTGAACTATACTGACCCCACATCGTCCTCACCGTTTCATAGTGGTCTCCAGTTGTTCACACTCCAGTCTGTTTTCCAGGTTTAGACTAATCAGAGATTGAATTACTTCCTCATACTGCTGCAGCAGGATTTTGTTTGCAGAGGAGTGAATGGTCTGGTAAAGATCCGCCAGCTGCTCTCTGAGACTGTGAGAGAAGGCCAAACAGTTAGTGTCAGTAATAAACCGGTTACTTACATTTCTAGCAGTTGTACTCTACCCAAAATCTAGTTTCTAGTATGAAATACTCACCAGAATATTCACACACATCTAGCTTCTGTGAATTGTCAAAATTGTATCTAGAAGCAGCGTTTTAAGGAATATTTTAGCAAAATGTAGATTTTTAACATTGTCAACTTTATCAGTAACAACATTTTACAAAACAAAACACATTATCATGTGTTGAACTACACAGTATCACCATTATCATCACAGTATTGGGCTTAGCAGCAGGTGGATTTGCATAAAGCTCAGTAACTCCTTTATAGGCATAATTGTTAGAATATTGTAGTATATGACCTAAACAGCAGCAAAAATATACATCAATAAGCACATGTTCGCGTGTATTTTGATCTGCCTGAATAACTGGAAGAAAACCTTACACATGTGTTTAACTTGCAGTTATGTTGAATACCATTGTTATGTAATACTTCCATACAGAAGTAATCATGTATGTCGAAAATAAAAATCCCACTTTGCATAAACCAGTTAGATGCCAGCTACAGGTAACCATTAACATATAAAGATACACCTTTATTCAATTTAATGTAACGTGTATCTTTTGTGTAAACTTTAGCTTATAAATTACAAGGACATTCCAGTTTGATAACTTTGAAATAAACCACGTTTCAGTCAAATGAAAAGAGGGAAAACATCCAGCAACAGGTCCCGGAGCAGTTGTTAGAATGACAACCAACACCATTAGCTGCTGGCTACCAAATCCTAAAGGTAAACAGGAGCGGTCAGCCGGATGTTGGTTTACCTTTCAGAGAGAAGAGACTCCGCATCAACCCTGCCGACAAACTCTTCCGTCGGACAAGCTTGGTTCTGGGACGAACCAGCTCCAAAAGATGCCAGATCCAGAGTCTCGGAAACCTCTTGAAACCTGGATGAAAACATGCTGTAGTCGATGTATCCGTCCTGGTCCCCGCCGAACTTGTCGAACAAAGTTTGGATCTCAGTTTGGGACACGTTCAGCTCGCGACAGACAACCGTGAAGTCCTCGTACTCTATTTTACCGGATTTGTTCACATCACAAGCAGAAAACAACCTACGAATGCTGGGTGGATCCATATTCGAATTGATAAAACACATACAAAGTATATAAATAGTAAAAATTAAACCCGGCGTCTTCCCAAACGGACTCACTTCGGCTGCTTGCCAAATAAATAAAAGCCTCGGTTAAATGTCGGAGGATCCTCTCATTGGTCCAATCTAACTGTAGGCGGGTATTCCGAATGAATGGACCCTGTGAGCCTCTCCCTACCTGGATTATATCAAATTTCTACAGACACTTTTATTTATTCTTCTTCATCTGAGTTAGATGTCATCCCTGTGTGCAGTGCAGCTGAAATACAACAGAAACACAACACACGCAAGTGCTTGCCTCTATTTACCTTTAAGGTGTGTGTATGAGAGTCTTATCTGAGATACTCCTCTTTGTTCCCCTTTGGTCTGAAGAGTGTTTCCGACGCCACCCTAAGAGACTGAATCAGCAGAGAAATACTATTAAAACTATGATTAAAACCTCCAAAATGTTAACATTGTGGCAAATTGTCTTTGTTTTATATTGTAAATCCTGCAACATGTTGCACATTTCTGCTCCTTACTACCTCTTGTTTAAATCAGCATAACTCTCCACTTATAGTATTGTCATATTTTATACAATGTCAAGGCACACAGTTGCTATATTTTGAGTAAATATTGTCTTTTTTTCCCATTTGTTGCAATAGTCTTAGCTTTTATGATTGTATTTATTTTTATTCTTGGTAAAGTATTCTTCTTTCTCTGCCTATGTATGCACCACTTATACCAAAGCAACTTCCTTATATGTGTAAACTTGGCAATAAAACCATTCTGATTTTGAATATATGTAGATTAATCAAGTTGATTCATCTGCATAAACGATAAGGAAATGTAATTTAATCCCGAGCCATTCAAATAAGAAATTATCCATTTGATCTTTATTTGAAAAATTAAAATAAAGTGCTTTTTATATACAATACAAAAAAGAAAGAAAACAGTAGTGATGTATGATACAAAAAATACATTTCACAATATTTTTACATTGGCAGCTGAATTTACAAAACCATTTTACATAAAAACTCTTTTTACTTACATGTTGACAAGAGTCTGAGCAACTTGTACTCTCACAATTAGAAGGCCAGACTATAGTGGTTTATTAGGAGAAAGCAGACAACGATACTTTCACTGTGGCATTTATAGATTAGGCTTCAAATAAAAGCATGTTCAGTACCTGCACATATTTCACTAAATCACAGCCACTTTATATTTGTTCTGCAATTTAATATTGTTCTGATGACAGACACTTCACCGAAAGCTGCCTTTTCTTTGTTTTTAATAACAGTCAAAGAACAAATCTTTCATTCTGCATGATTGATTATAGCCGACCGGTCTTTAAAATCCACATAGAGTTATATCTGCAGTGCCATTTACAAGAAATGTAACATAATACTAATACCTACCTATAATTCAGTATTTTCAAAATCAGCCAGTGGTTATTCATGTGCTACTGTTTCAGAAAAAAATGTAGTCCCTGACTAAAGTTGAAGCCACTGTGAAAAAAAACAAAACACCTCATGACAGTATTAAATCACATGTATTCAATGGTTTAACTTGTTTCGGATCATGGCCTGTCCTGTCACACCTAAAGTGTAGCATTTGACTCACAGCACTACTACCTGGTTAGTTTAATATCCCAAGAGGCACGTCTCTTGATTATTGTTTCAGAAGGCATTGTCCGTTTCAGATTTGTTATCAAATCCATAACCTGCATTGTACTAAGGCTTTTCTACATCATGTGCAAATCCTCTGCATTTTGACTCAAGCAGTATGCCTTCCTGCATTTTGTGGAATTTAAATTTTGCTGGCCGCATTACAATACTAGAGCCAAACTCAAGTTTCATATTGTATAAAAATGCTTTCAAGTTATTCCGACATCTAACAAACAAATTTGGTGGATCATATGGTTTATAATGCATTATTCTGGAACAACAAAATGGCTTATCAAGATAATCAAAAAGAACATTTCTACTACTGTAGGGTGAAAAAGAAAATTATTACTTTTATGGTTGCCTTTAAAACCATTTAAGCGCAGAGGGAGCTTTTTTGATTCTCTAACTCGCCAAAATGAATATGTGTATCAATTTGAGGCGATACAGATGTGTGTTATTTAAATCAGTTTATGAATAGTTGTGATATTTAAATATGCTTTATTATTTCCCTTTAAGAATAGTGATAGATATTTGTTATAGAATGTAATGAGCATTTTCTCTCTTTCTTTAATAAAAAACATTTCACCAATCTTCTGCACTGAAATACACAAAAATGGCTAAAATCTCTTGCATACTTAGAGTAAGTGTAATGATAGTGAGTGTGTGCCTGGGTGGGTGTGTGTGTGTTTGCTTGCTGTGCCACTGATCCTAAGGTAAGGAACAGCGGCAACACCTTTGTGCTTACTCAGTCGTGAGGTGAGGTTTTCCTGGTGTTTACCTCACTTCACATTATTTGCTTTGCATAGACTGCCTATCTCAGGAACAGCATGACAATACCTGGAATGAGATTTTTCCCTTTTTCACATTTGGTGAAAAGAACCCCCCGTTGAAAGTCAATCTTCCACAGAGGAATTTTTGTATCCACTTATAATACCATACTTCACAATAAGAGCGTAATGTTTCTTTATTTATAACTATATAATATTAATGTTTTTGGTGTGTAGTGATTGAGGTGGTACGAGTTTCTACAATATTTCTACTGAGGTGATTCCGTGTTTTCTTTCAGTTTATATAAAATAGTGTTTTTTATCAAACTTTTCAGTCTATTAGAACAACTCTCTTTTAATTAAGTCTGTGTTTCTTTTATATTCAAGCCTTAAACAAGGAGTATACTTCTGTGAATGCACACTGGCTATCTAAGAAAGAAAAAATCTATGACAGGACTATCTTTTTTCTTGCCTGCTACTGTATTGTGTGTGTTTACCTTGCTACGGTACAGTACATAGTGCATAGCCTCTGCAAAGGGTAGGCTTTTACCAGATGAGAATAAAAATAAAACAGCAAAAACTGTTAGCAGTTTGTTAGTGGGAACATGTTTAAATATTTCTCTACCTTCAAAGCATTACCAGTAGATGTATATGGACGGACTGTGGCAATGCTATGAAATGTAATCTGAATTATATTTGTGACGCCTCCGCTACGCTTGTTACATTCCTGTGAGCTGTTTGTGAAAGCGTCAAAATCCAAAAGGCAAACTAGAACTTCTTCAGTGTGCTTCAAATGCACTTCAATAAGGGGGAGTGACAGAAATATCAAATGAACGTAGACCACATGAACACAAAAAAAAGACAAAGTGCAAAATCTGAGTGATGAAAAGTCTCTCCATGAAGAGTCCGATGATCCTCAGTTTTCCCTCTTATAGGGTTGTGTCTCTATCAGCATGTGCACTCTGTTCCTTTAGGTTTAAAATGAGTCTCTCCACACATCATGAAGCCCGCCTCACACTATAGAGTCTTTAATCTCAGAGCCCAGTCTGACTCGTGGTCGTGGGCATGTGGGAGAAATCTCTACGTGGCTTTCTCTCAAGTTCAGAGGCCTTTTCTCTGACTCTGAAAAGCTCTTGCTGTTGTCGGGCGACGAGCACTCGTGTGGAGGAGTGCTGCAGATGTAGTTGTCATTGAGGGTCTGGTAGCCCTTGTGATCTGACGCTGACGGTGTGACTGCGGTGCCGTTTAGCGGCAAGTTCTCAGCTGGTTTCCCCACTATCCTGGGCTTCTTCTGCTGCAAGTTAGGGCACTCTCCCTCCTTGAGAATGGACTTCATGTGATCGCGGTTCCTGTAGACTACAAACAGAGAGAAGACCACCAGGGAGAAGGCCAGGAGGGCACAAACTACTATCAACTCGTTCCAGTAGGTCTTGGTGTTGATCTGCGGGGAGCGGGTCTCTCCTGGCAGGATGATAAACTCTTCCTGTGAGAGCAGCGGTGTACGTGAGCGGTTGGTCAGGGTGGTGCTCTCGAGCTTGGCCTCGCCCCTCACACAGTAGTTTGCCAGCAGCTGCCTGAAGCCTCCCTCCACTGACCAGCACTCGTAGGTTTCCTGCTTGTCAGCCTGAGCTACCACTACCAGCCCCCCCTCTGGGCTGGGGTAATGGAAATGACCTGAGCTCTCACTGAACTCCCACTTCCTTTCAGCCAAATTAGAGCGCAGCTTGCAAGGGAGTACTTTGAACGTGTTGGCTGGGATAATGATCACCTGGCATGAAGACATTTCTGTGGGAAGGCAAGGCAGAGACATAGATAGAGTCAGACATGGCATGTAATAAGCTGTACCGCCTTACCTTGAGCAGGATTCAGAATAATAAGTGTTTGACGCCATGAACACATTTGTAATCACGACTTAAATAGGAAAACAAAACATTGAAAGAGAGTACTGCTCTGTTAATCTCTAAGGGACAAGGAGTTCACTTACTTGTAGGTGGAGGTTTAGCAAATCTTGGGCTTGGCAATGCCTTGTCGCAAATAGCTGATGTATCTGCATCGTCTACGTCCTGCTGCCAGGCACTAAAACACATATAATTTTGAATGAGAAGCTATCCTATATTTAACAGATTGTCTCAAATGTATTAAAGTGTTTGTCAGATCACTGTGCAGAGGGATGCATACCTGCTTGGTGGAGCCTGTCTGACATCTACACACTGCTTCCCGTTCCAGGCACAGTAAGGATCCCTGGAGAGGATGCATTCCCCACAACTTTGATAATTAGTGCAGTTAGCTACTGGGACCTCCACCAGTTCAGAGAAAGTGGAAACATAGAGCTGACCCTTTGGAGAAGAGATGACAAAGCAGGGGAAGTCCCCAAATTCAGGTGGGTTACTCATTTAGCTTTTCTTCCAACATCATTACAGTTATTTCTTTGCTTTAATGTACTAATCCAAGCACACTAACAATGACAAGTCATGATTGAAGAAGGTCACAATTACAGCTGTTAAACGCCCAGCTTTTTGCACATCCCCTGAGAGAGGTGCATGTAATTAGCTAAACATGAGGTCTTCTTTATTCTGCGACTCTTAGTGACTAATGGAATCTTTAAACTGCCAATAAATGCATTTACAGAGATGGTTTTAGTTCACACAGTGAGAGAGCTCTGTAAAACAAATCGGTCTTATTTCTTCTCATTACTCCAATATACCTTTTCAGTGTCCAGCTCTATGTGTTGCACCGGTTGGGGATCACGGAAGAGCGTCATCTCCTCAATGATGTGCATCTTGTTTTTGACATTAATGGCTTTATGAATCTTCCCATCATCTAAAAGACACAGAATAACTTGGTATTAGATTAAACCTGTGGATATTGAGAATTGCTGGAAACCAATAACACAGAATGCAACAAAAGGGTTGATGAGTTTGTTTGTGTGGACAAGGAGTCCATTACCTGTGCCAATGAAGAGGACATTGTATGCGTTTTTGGCTGCCTGGACTCGATGGACAGCAATCTGCGTGTAGCGAACGTTACGTTTCAGCAGGAGGGGCTGACTGCGGATCACGCTGTCCATCAGGAAATGATCTTTCACAAAATTCAGCACCTTGTCTGGCATGTGCAGCGACGAGGAGATGCCCTGATCTCTGGCAGCATTTGTGATACACTGTTGAGGAAAAATCCCGACTCCTTTAAAAACATCAACATACATACTGTAGGATAATGTCTGACACATAATGCAGCTGTCAGGGGTTTCAATGTTTCATTTGCTTCGATTTTTTAAAATTAACTCTGGTGAGCTTACCAGGAAATGAAAGCAGCACTAATTTGAAAATAATAACAATTAGGTAGGAGTTGAAGAAGCTCAACAGAGATCTGCTTGAGCCTTAATCATCAGTAACACTCAAGGACGTGACTGATGAGCAGACAGAAACGTATGAAACTCATGCAGCTGAAATGGTTGTGTCTACAGGTTCTCCAGCAGAGGGCAGCAGGTAGTTACTCACCACTCCAGGCCGAGGCTCAGGGACCGGGTGATTGTATGTGTACCACTGTTGAGTCTCTCGGTTGACCTCACGGTATCGCCCGTTGAAAGCCTTATCCACCTGGTCCATAGTGAAGGCACACACTGCAGAGCTTCCTGAAGCACCTTTATACCTGAGAAGACATCGCATTGGATATAGATGTTGGCCATATTGTGCAATAGGTACGCTGTTATCTGTAGGTGTGTCTTTATATACGTGTCTGCAAAATGTGTATATGTACGGAAGCAACGTGTTAACATATTAATGTCCATTTTTTAACATGCAGTATGGATGATTTTTATACTCTGCAGAATTTCAGGACAGAGTTCAGAACAAATTATTTAGTTCACTTTCATCACCTCTTATTAAAGCAACCCCACTCTTATTTTGCATTTGCACATTGGGTCAGATGAAGACACATGTTATTCCTCATGGACCATATTTGCACAACATGTCTGAAGGTATCCCAACATTGATTTTGTGATGTGTTGCAGTGAAAGCTGGTGCTCACCACTGAGAGGTGAAGACTCCATAAAACACAGTGTTCTTCCAGTCGTCGGGGCTGGGTGTCAGCACAAACATGTCTTGTATTATATTGAAAGGGAATCCATCATCAGGTAGAGAGCAGAGCAGTTGAGCCTTCAGAAAGGTGGTCCATTTCTTCTGCAGAACCCTCTCGCCTCCCATGTCGCCCTGCATCACAGATATTGCAGGTTTTGAGCAATTTCACATGTGGCCAGTAGAGGATGCACTAATATAAGAGTGACACCTGTCTGAGGCGGTTGACAATGCTTCAGGAATAACGGTTTGATGCACAACTGTGATTTGATGGGATGTGACAGGATTGTAAAAGGCATGAAATAATGATGTGCACCATATGGCATGTTGCCATGGGAAACCTCACATACCATAACATACAGTATATTGTAGGATGTATTATATTCGGAAAATAATTCTGTCATCTACCTTCTCCATGACTAAAGACAGAAACAGAAAGAAAGCACTGCATCCAAAGGTGAAGCGCTTTAAATTGACGTAATTGGAAGCGTTAACCTCATGTAGTGAAACCATAATGAGCTCAATCACTTGTGCCTGTAACACAGATAAACCCCGGGGCAGCAGGCTTCTAGGTCATGAAAACAATATACATCATCACAACTGGCTTTGACAAAAAAACAACAAAAGAAAAACACTTGGGGCTTTGAGGAGGGCAAATGCTTTTAAATGAAAGAAAAAGAGGCTTTGCTCCCCGTCAATCCTTCTTCACTAACACTACGGCTCTGATGCAATGCCTTTGGCAATAGCCTTCAAAGTGATGTGTTGCACAGTACCTCCTCGACATACAGACTAATTTGGCTACATCTTTTACCCTCAACGTGAAAGTGATTTAAAGTATGTGATGAATGACGGTTTATCCCACAAGGAGTTTTGGGTCTCAGGACAGTACACTTACCAGGGGCTGTATAATTTTTGCAAAAAAGACCTGACATTTAAAAGGAGGATAATAATCATACTGTCTGTTTAACATTCAGTTCATAGTAAAACATATTCCAGTCTTCAGACAGGCTTAGATTTACAGTCTCAAGATTAAGTTGGCTGCTGGAAGAAACATCAGTTTTAAAATGTGCAGAGGACCAAAGAGAAATACTAAATGATCCAAACTACATACGATTCTCTAACATGAAGCTTCAATTGAGTCCACTTTAGTATTGCATCAATCAGAGTAAAAGGCAGCGCTGGATGGGCAAATGACACATGACCAATACTGAGCTAAGCGAGGCAGATGATTAGCAACATACAGTATATTCTCTTTCTGCCTAAACCTCCTTTCATAATTTAATGCCACTCTGTGCTTAAACTGACTTCTGAATAATTTAACTAAATGCATCCCATTTATGTATCCCTTGTTAAAAGCATCCCTTGTTCAAAAGGCTGTTTAAAACGCATGAACATGGCAGGCAGTAATGGCTTCTTTCTGGGAAATGTATAATCCAGCTAACTGAGAACATGCTTTGTTTTGTTTGTTCCAAGCAAAACAGTGTTTATCATTCCATAGTTAGCCTCTATGAAGTGGAACCTGTGTACTAAACACCTGAATAAACAACAAAGAGCAGGAGTGCTGTAGACCCAATATGTCAAACAAGGGACTCGGGAGAGAGGGATTTAAAGCAACTATTTATTTGAACAGAAATCTCTGTATGGTATTACTTACCGGAACTGACATTACCTATATTAAGATATTTGAAACTAATTTTGTTTGGGAAGCACACACCCAAAAAGCAACACATGACTAATTTCCTCCTTCCTCAAAACGATGCATGAGTCAATATTTATACAACTGCGTTTTTAAATGATGTGTTGAAAAAAGAAAAGAAAAAGAGAGTGTATAATTTTGTTAATATTTGGAAACCCTTAGGCAGCCCTGACTGAAACATGTCTGTGATTCACAGCTGGGCTTTCTATTATAAATGAATATAAAAGCTATATTGGACCTCCATGTTAATTCTCAAAGAATTGTGTGAAAGAAAAACTACACACAAAACAAAATAACTAAAAACATTATCAGTTACAAAACTCCAACAAGTCTTTAGAGACTCAAACGTTTTTTTTAGGAGATAATGTCAAACTCCCAGTGAATATTTTTCATTCTTAACGTGATATAAATGATTAGAAAGGCAGCAGTCTGATCTGGAGAACTGGCTTGCAAAGTTAATGATGTTTACAGAAATGAGAAGACACTAAAATATGTTAACAAATACTGTGTGAGGTCTGTCTCTCATTTTAAAAGCCCTGGGTTTAACTATTTCAGCAGGTGATAATCCACTTCTGTGCATGGATCTTGTGCTACAGTAATCCAAAAGACATTTTGACTTGACTACAGGGTCTTTTCTGAACACAAATATTTGGCTGAAATGTGATAAGATTTGAGGAGAAGATCTGGAGGAAGAGAATCAAACCGGGAAACATGCATGAGGAATGTTGTTCTGTAACAAGAGATCCTGCGTCACTGCAGAGAAAGATTGTAAACTACACTCATCATATCTAAGCTGTAAGAAGCTTTCAGAAGGATCCTACTGTGTGCTTCTGTATAGGAGCATGTACTGTCAACAAACACACATGAGATGCACAAACACACAAACAAACCCTCTCTCTAGTCTGATAGATTCCTTTAGTGATGTGAGGGGGTGTCAGGATGTATTGCTAAAGGGGGAAAAGGCCCCTTTCGATGGACTATCTCCCTTCAAGCATCACTCACCTTACACACGCGAGCGATGCGTGACACAATCGTGTTGTCAAAGAAATCAAATTCCTTTCCTGCTTCACTGAAGAAGAAGTAAATCTTGTCGTCATCGCCCACGAGGTTGCCCTTGGGCAGGCTCTCCTGTATGTAGGCAGAGCCAACAAAGGCCGGGTCTGAAAGAAAAACGATGCAAGTCAGCCTATAGTAAATGAAATTCAGGCATCTGGGGACGGACGTTCTTTTTTCCTCTGTTATCGAAACACTAAATGGAAAATTAAATTGCGACAAGGACACTTTTCGTCTGTATAATCTCTAATGGTGTCAAATTCTATTCTCATGCAGCATTATGGCATGAACAGTTTGAGAATGTCATTTATATTATACAAGATATCAAATAATATATTTCTTTATTTAATGACAATTTAATGAAAAGCATTGCCTCCCAGTTGTACCTTGAAGCCAGTTGAGTGAGTTTTCTGTTTTCAGAGCAGTTCCTTGGCTTAGACTCTTGTAAATGATAGGTTCATTTCCTTGGAAATTACTGACTGTTCCGGCATACAGCTCCCCATCTGCAATGCAATGAAGAAGACCAGAGCAAATAACAGTGTTTACCACAATGGAATGGGCTTCTGCGTCACACCCAGTAATGAAATCCAGAGGTTATACCCCCAATTTGTAAGCACCTGTATCTATTTACTTTACTGATTCTCACAGTAGCTTCAGTAAATCAACACATTGAAAAACCTATTTTATCAACAGCCATTCTTGGACCTACCAGCCATGATGGCAGTGGACTTGTATTCAGGGTTAAATGGACAACGGCTTCTTCCATCTTCTGTCACAATCTCACCGGTATCACTTGTGACAAGGGAGAAGTCTGCAGAGTTCTGGGGAGCAGACACACATCAAGTGACACTCTTAGTTGAATAGTAGAGCCGTAACCTTCTCTGACAGTGACCTCTGCCCGTCCTCACCATCCTGAAGTGAGGAGGTGCGCCTCAGTCTTTGGGTAAAGTTGAAGCACAGTTCATGCATGTGTATTTGTTATGGATAGTTCTAAAAGGCTTTGAGAGATTTGTAGAAAAGGATTGCAAACTGGGTCGATTCTTATATAATCTGATTACATGCATTAAATATTTCCCTTCGGCACAGGAGATAATAAAATAATGTACGGACATTATAATGTGTCTAGCTGGGCATGGGCTTCAGCCAGACTGCTAAGTGAGCTGAGAGACAGGAAGCAGCATGCGTCAGAGTTTAGATGCTCTTCCTCTAGAATTTAATAAACAAAAAACCACAAAGGCACCAGGGTAATCAACTTCTGTGGAAAAATCCAACATCTAGAAAAAAAAAAACGGGAATGACACAGCTTTTTAGATCCCTCAACACATGCAGCAGCAGTTGGACAAAACAAGTCATTGCAACAGATGTGACTGATTCTCACAAACACTTACTATGTAAGCACATGTGGGGCTGAAGGCGTACGTTCCACACACGTACAGATGAGTGCTGTTCATTCGTAGTAAAATCTTGATGTAGTTGAAGCAGTCCGTCTGTTGTGGAAAATATTTTCATAAAAATGGTTGGAAATGTTTTTACAGCATACCACATACTTTAACAATTAGGTTGTATTCATAAAGATAAACCAAGCTGATCAGACACATCTTCTCTAAAACAGGTATTATTTTATTTCCTGTCTAAAGAAACTTACTAAAAGAATTAAGATTATACATTATAAGGAATAATCTGCAGACTGCAACAGTACAGGAATTAGGTTTTGAAAATAAAAAAGAGTTGGTTCCACAAAAAGAATGAATAAATAATAAAAAATATATCATCAGAAATATACGAGGTTCTGGTCTGTGTTTGCACATTAAAGTGGTAGTAGTACGCTTAGAAAGAAAGACTGTTATATAGGAAGGTTGTTTGAAAGGGAGGGAAAAATCCATAATTGTAGAATGGAAAGTTTCAACTTGACAGGAAATTGTCCAGGGCTGTGCCCTCAGTCTGTTTCCAAAGTGCCCTGCAACAATGGTCAACTTGAGAACCTGCAGTCATGTAAATACAGTTTGAGCCCTCTACTGCAGAGTTATGCTACTTGAGCTTTTACACCAACACTTGCCTGCAGGTCTTTGCCTTTGAAACTGCACTCGTCTCGCTTCCTCTCTGGAGTTTTCCACGTGAGCTGTGGGAGAGAAGCACAGTGAGACTCTTACTGAGGCTGATTCAGTGAGCAGGTCATATTCACATTGGACTTTTGGGACCTAATCATACGCATATAACCACATTCATATTGTTCCCCTGGGATCCTATTATATCTTCATTCATATTGATAGAATACACTGTATACTGTATATAAATCGACAGTTTACAATAGCTTGGCTCTTACATTTCTTTGGAGTTTGACTGCACTGATGTCCGTGAGGTTGAGAGCAAAGAGAATCTCCCGAGCGCCGACGTATAGCGTGTTGTCTTCTTTACTAAGGAGAATGGAGGTGTAGTTGGATGCACCCACGACTGAAAAGCTTCTGGTTGTCCTCTCCTTCGCATCTGGACAGAAACAGACAGAGGATGAGACATCAGGTTAAGTTCATGAATGAGCCACCATAAGCTCTTGCAGAGAGGGAATGCAAAAAGGCATGTTGATGTTTTGAGTGTGGTCACAAAATGTAATTCACACCATATGATTTAGATATTCTGAATCAATTATACACATTAGCACTATGTGTCACCCCTGGCAAGCCTTACTGTTTTCTTGATTCTCATGAAAATGACATTGCTCGAAGAAAACATTATGTGTTTTATTGTTTATGAAATGGTTTGACGAGTTCAGATTTGAATAAACATACACCCAGGACACTTCTTCACATCATATACCTTTTCAGAAACCTTTTCTGGCAACTGTATACATTCATCAGACATTACGCAGAACAGAGCTGACAGGACACAAGAACACTGGGATGTACATGCAACAAAGGTCCTTGTTGAACTTGAATAAAGGATGTTGTAACTGCACAGCCAGCTGGTCAGACCTCTATGCAACTAGGATGCTCCAGAAACCCAATTTGTGTTGAATATAAACACTAAGGTAATTTCAGTCTGTTTCATTACTCACATCGTTACTGGACTTTATACCTCCAACAGGAGATCTACCGCACAGCTAAGGATTTGGGTCTCATGTAGAATGCAATATATCCCCCAAAAACTAGAAAATCAAATCCAGATGCCTGTGATCCTGTGTGTGTGTGTGTGTGTGTGTGTGTGTGTGTGTGTGTGTGTGTGTGTGTGTGTGTGTGTGTGTGTGTGTGTGTGTGTGTGTGTGTGTGTGTGTGTGTGTGTGTGTGTGTAACGTTAAAGTCTAACTCCTGTCAGCTCCTCATTAGAAAGAGACAAGTACGATAGAACATGAAAATAAATCTCCCAACGTTTCAGTACAGTAAGTAAATGATTTGCTCTGACCACATTAACACTGCAGCCAAGGGTTAAATCATCTACCCTCCTAATCACTGCTTTAAAGGCCCATGTGTATCTCAGATTTGCAGCAGCCTGAGGCTCTCACTGCGGGCCCAGCTTGAACAACTTGCCTTAATTGCGTGCCAGCATAAACAGAAGCAGCAAGCTGATGGAAACTTAAAGCCACTGAAGCTCTATTACAGGAGCTTGAAAATAACAGACCTACATTCATTTTATTGAGGAAGTTCCGCTAATATTTGTTCTTTTTAATTATCTGATTTCATGTTTATAGAGGAACGTTGTCTGAGGTGATTTTATATATAATTTACTGTACTGGTCTGAGAGAATGTACACAAATGACTGAGATGGCGAGCGAGCTGAACAATTTGTTTCAGTTTTAGAAAAGAAAAAGGAAAAAAGAAAAGGGTGAAATCTCTCCCCAGAGTTCATAATATTTTCTTGACCCCTGCCCTGGGTTAGAATAAACAACAACAAACCCCTCCCAAAAATGTGAAAGTAAAATAATGTTTAATGATTCCATCTTTACTAATTAAATACAGCTATGCACATGTCATTTAAGATAGTAAAAAGAAGATACCCATAGTCATACCACAATATCCTATTGGAACAATAGAGCCTAACATAATAAAATAAAAAATCCCTTCCTCTATTTTCCAAGCACAATCAGAACCAGCTTCCCCTCAACACAAAAACCCCCCACATCACCCTCTCCTGTTTCAAACTTTCCCAAAATCATTTTTGTATCATATACATAAAACCCGTTGTTCTTCCAAACTGCAAGTCAACAGAAACATATCACATTATTAAATAAAGGCAAAGTACGTTTTACTTTTGTGAGAAGAATATTCCCTTTTAAAGACTAAAAGAACCACAGGCTTGGCAGATTCATACTGGATTAAACCACTACGTTGGTGGTAACTTCAATTATGGCACTTCCTGGCATAGAACTGGTCCAGATAGAGTAAGGTGTCATTAAATCAACCTGGTAATAAGCACATTATGTCGTCTGTACCCTGTAGTACGTGTGACCTGGTGTAACCTCAGCAGGAGGAACAGGAGGCTGAGACTTCCTCTCCCTCGGGAAAACATCACGTTAATAGCAGTCCATCACCTTGGCAACAGAGATCCAAAGTGTAGTTAAATCAGTCTGTAAAACCACAAGAGGCTCTGCTCTAGGTACTGTACATAGACCCACTCTTTCTCCTTTTCACCATCATCACAGGGTAAGTGGGGGGATGGTAGCACTCCCCCCTCTCATTTTTCCCTCCTCATTGAGTCTTGAGAAGTTTAAAGGTGATTTACAGAAAGAGGGACACATACCAAATCCAGAACCAAAACAAAAGCTTTGAGGGATTTTCTCAGAGGTGGATATCTACACAAATATTCTCTGGAGTCAGATCACCACCGTCATACTTAGCGACCACAGCTGACGAAGGAAAACAATAGGGCCTCTAATTTTGTATCATTTAAGAGATCAGGAGGGGTTTTGTAACCACACAAAGCTTTCCATTCACAATTTCAGGAAAACATTAATCTACTCTTGTCAGATCAGTATATTTAACATCGTGTTTCGCCTGTGTTCTCTATCAATAAAAAGGTATGCTTGAAGAAGGAAATGGTCAGCCTTGAGTCAAATTGCAGCAAGAGGTTTAAAGCTGCTCTAATCAATATGTTATAGTCTCGGTATGCTATGATTAAGAAAGAAGCCTTCAGTAAGCTTGTCCTACTCATTTTGGAGATACCATGAGAATTCATTATGGGAAGTTTAGCACAGGCAGACTGGCTCCTTCAACATTTTACAATATTCACTTTTGACTTACTGTGATTTGAGGTAATTCATGGCAATAGTACAGCATTCTATGTTGACTTGGAACACATCAGAAGAGATTATCTGTAAAGGTAAGCATCAAGCAAATATGTCAAACATTCACTTGATTCACTGGGGAATTTTTCAAAAAATGTTCCCAAACTGGATAAGAGTTTGTGATAAGGGGGATTTCTCTTGTCTTTGAATAGACTTATAGACACTATGAACACCTGAGGCAGCAACATAAGCTGAAAGCATACAGTCCCTAAACCACGAAACCCAGATAGAATAACTGCACGAGGTCGAACAGCGTGCAGACTGCTAACGATAGAACATCACAACCTAATGAGTGTATCCTTGGTGAACTTCTTCTACCCTCCTCTCCACGAATGCCACAGTCTCTGAAGAAACCCCGCTATTGTTGTTGGGCTGTCTGAGGTTGATTCCTGAGGGGCCAATTCATGACAATGCAGCCCTAGAAATGTTGTGGTGTTTCAGAAAACAAGCAGAACCAGACAGGACGTTTCAGAGGAAGCACTTAAAAGAGGAGGAGCAGCTGGTATCTACTGCAGCCACAGAGACAGGGTGTCAGGGAGGGCAGCCAAGCGACCATCAGGTCAACTCCTGAGGAGAGGCAACATACAGCAACACTACACAGTAGGTCATCTTTGCTTTGTGAGACCATCTTGTACATCTTGCTTTTTGTCTTGTAATGGAGGATTTGGGAAAAGTTTGAGAGATGTTCACTGCTTCAGGATGCCATGAGCCTTTTCACAATAACCATAGAGGATATGAGTTCTGTGTAAGCAACTTTGTTAATTGTGGAAAAACAACTAATTTACTTTACTTGCTTTGTCACATGAGACCCAAACTACAAAGGGGTAAACAGACAGATAGACAAAACATAGTAAGAAATTGATAACTGAGAATTGGTGCCACGAGGTTAAAGTAACCTATTATTGAATAACATTTTTTGAAGAAAAATGTGTACTTTCCTTAACCCTACACTTGGAAAACTAGACAGGATCATAACCTTCAAATAACAAAGATAATCCGCAGACCTTGCTGTCTACATTTTTCACAGGCACTTCTTTAAAACAGAAAAAACTCCCAGGTCTGTAATTTGTCAAGATTATCTGTGACATATTTTCTGGAAAGTGATTACTAACCGTTCAAGAGTAATGTCTAATCCTACCTAACACTATAGATAACATTTTATTCACCTCCATTTCATTTGGGATGTCCAACAACTTTCAGAGGTGGATATCTCAAAACATCAGTGTGTACAATTGCCATTATCTACATGAATGTGTAAAAATACTATTATAAATAAAAACAAATAGCTGAAATTTTACTTTGGACTAAAGGCAAGTGAATAATGGTTCAAGCTTCACTCACATTAAGTAACCTTTGCATAAACAATGAAAAACTAAACTCCTGTTCACTCTGCTGTCTCTGCCTGACTGATGTTGAAACGCATGTCAAAGGTTAAGCAGGTAAAGGATCCTCTGTTTACACCTCACAAAGAGGGGACCAGCAGGCAGAGCTGGAGGACTTTACACCTCGATGTTTTACCCTTCTAGACCTCTGATCCAGACAGACCAGCTTTGTCTGGTTCAGAGCACTCCTGTGAACCCTTTTTAGAAGTGAACACAAACAGCATACTAAGTGGTTCAACCTCTGGCAGCCGTAAGCAATAGGAGATCATTGCCATTATTATGTAATTAGAGTCATTTTTGCAAATGATACTGCTAAATGGATTGGAATACTTGCCCGGACTGGCTTGCTAATCTATTAAGGGGGAAATTAATTACATTGGGCTTAAAGGAATCCTTCTACATTTTTACAGCTGATTTCCTGATCGCTCTGTGTCCAAAAAAAGTAGAAGGATAATTAAAAGCGTGGAACATCCCTCTAGAGGGGAACTGTGGAGTAATTTGTTCTTTGGTGACAGAGATCTAAGTGCCTTCTTTTGTAGGGCAACTAGAACAGACTGATTAAATCAGTAACCCCCTTAAGAGGGGATTTATCAGCTTGTACAGCTGTATGTTTAGGAGTTCAGACAACTGCCATACCTCATTTAAAGCACCTGGTTTTGTTTGCTTTCTGCAAAACTAGAAGAAAACACTGTCACAAACAAATGTCCTGTAGAAGAGGCAAATGACTCTGTAACAAACTCTCCACATAACTGAATAAAGTAGATGACCTGGAATAAATGACCGCCCCTTTTTATTGGGATCAAGAGCCTGCAATAGACTCATGATGTGTCATCTTTAAGAGACGTTAGATGCCCCATTTCCAGTCGTCTGACCATAAACATGACCCACATTTCCATCTATAGGATTATAGGAAGATTGCCGGCAGGGAAGATCATAAACTGATGAAGGACTTCTTTTTTTTGGGCATGCAAAAAAACACTAGAATTCATGGTAAAATGAAGTGAGTACTTGATATACATACATTTGTGGGTAAATTATTCCCACATAGTCGCTGGGTATTCCTTTAGGGAAAACTGTTCCTCATGAATTAAAGGAAGAGCTTCAGAAATGTATCCATACAGATCTTATATATAAATAACAGGAAAAAGTACTTCAAGAGATAATGTTGATAAAAGGAAGTGAGGATTATTAGATGACATGGGATAACTCAAAATTAGAGTAAACTTGAGAGAGTAAAGTATTAAGAAAGAAATGATACTTTATTGCTGTACGAAAGAACCTGGACAGTCAGAGTGAAGTGACACCAGGGACACTCCTCTTGTGTCTTTATCTACCTACTGTACTTTTTCAAGGACTTTCGACATAGAAAAGATGAGCCCTTATAATCCAGTTGCTTTCAGAAGAAGGGATTACGACCCTCTGCAATGAAGGCGAATGAATCCCACTGGGTGGGCGTCAGATCAGCGCCAGAACTCATGTTGCTTTCTCTGGTGACATCAAGACAGAAAACAGGCCAGACCGGAGCATTCACTCAATTATCCCAAGTCTTTTTAAACTATAGCTATTAAGAGCTGCTGCTGAATGGGTAATTGTGTGGGAGAGTAAATCTGGGAAGCTGAAGGACAGAGACTGAAGCATCTGGAAGGCATTAAGACAACAAGCCATGAGGGTCAATTCACCAGGAGATTCATTAGGCAAGCTGTGAGCCTGCTGTTTGTATTGGTAACTGGTGGGGCTGCATCTTGTTAGCAGGATATTGTCTCCATTGCACCATGCTGATGCTGAGATTGGTGGCAATTTTGAACACAGCTTCAGGAAACAAGAGGCTGGAAAGTCATATTGTAAATCGTGCACATACTGTAAATGCCTAGGAAATTGTAAAGAGTGGAGATAAAGTATGTGCATTACGTGTCCACACAGCAGGGATGAGCTATAACAGGCTCTGGAGCTGCACATTATTGAGGGGGATAGTAACTAATTAAGTGTTAAAACACATTCCTCCAAATCTATTAAACTGTTGGTTTGTAAAAGAGGGCTGCACCTCGGCTCTAAAGGACCATTTTCCCATGAAGGAGGTTGACACTCTACACAATCTTACGGTCAGGGAGCAACACAAGCTGACCCTGGATTAACCACAATAATTTAAAGCAGCTGTGGGTTTATCAGGAACTCACTATGAACCTTCTCGTCTAAACAAGGCTGGAGCATCAAGAACAAAGAGATTGTACAAGAGGTCACAACTTGTTACTGTCTGTACAGCAGCACTCCTGACTGACCTGACTCCATGCTGTGTATCTACAGTAGGAGGTGAGACAGTCGGGGTGTCCTCGCAACACCTTGAAAATATGCGTGCAGTGAGAGTTACAAGGTTTGATATACGCCCCACTCCCTGGAGGCTTAGACATGATAGGTGTCTTACATTTTCTGCATTATTTCATGATGGATTGAAAACCATCACTGAGATGCAGTAAAGTGCATTAGAGGTTATTTCAAATACAGGGTAGGGCGTTGAACAATATTAACCTGTTGAATTTACTACTGCATGTTTGAATATAAATAGAACATTTACTATTACTGTCAAACAGGTGGGATCCATAAAACAGGAACAGCTGTCTTGTTGAAATGCAATCAACACAGTTTTGTAGCAAAATGAACGGTTTAATAATTGATTGGTAAATTAAAGGATAACTGTTCATCATTTTCATTGAAATACTTTTAATAAGCCGTTTGCCAGTGGGCAACGTACCATGGCTACAAAACTACCAATATTTTGCTTTGAACCAATCATTGATGAATTGTTTTGTCTAGACTAGAAAGACCTCACAATTTCTCAAAGCTCTTGGCGACACCTTTAAAATTGCATGTATTGACTGATTAGTGATCTAAAACCAAGAGATATTTACTTGAATATTTTATTTTACAGGTTACAAGTTTTCTTTACATTATTACCTGGAAGGACTAATCTACTAAATAGATCATTAACCTTATTGTTGTAGTAATTTGTATTGTTTGGTCTCTGTTGAATCTGGATAAGTCCCTGCCTTTTGCCACTATACTCAACTATATTGTTCAATTTGGCAAAACCTTAAAAAACAAACAGGTCATAAAACAGCATTTCCTGTGACAATGAAGTGAAGTGTGTTGATGCATTCTCACCATCAAGAACTGCTGTTCAGCTATGTGGCTACAATTTTGAGAAGCTGTTATCTTGACACTGCTGTCATTTTGAATTACTCGAGAGTGGTTTTGTCTGGACCGGTCATGAAGTCCTTTTAATAATTAAATATGCTTTGCTTCTATTATAGCTTTGAATATAGCCTGTAAACAAAATTAAAGCAGGACTGTCCTTAGGCATGATGTTTAACAGAGAGCTGCACGGATCAACAGGCTGCACATAAACGGCTTATAGGTGTGCCTTTAAATGGTGTTCCAACACACAAAGCCATTCAGCATGGTCTGCATTAAAGACTGGAACAAAAGCGGAGAGAAAACCAGATGCAGACTCGACTCCCTGAACCCATGGTCCGTCCTGATAGGCGCATAATGAGAACCAGACAAGTGTTCACACCATAACACATACAAATCCCCATTCATTATTCATGGCAGATTACCCTCTTCATTAAGGCAGAGGCGGGGACCAGGGGACACAGAGAGCAAAGGAGAAGCCGGGAGAAGTGTTGCAGGATGAGAAGCAGTTAAGCCGCTCCCGCCCGCTTACACTACTGGGGCATGCAAACCGTCAAGCTAACTGGCATCCAGAGAGGACAGATGACCAGAAACCATGACGGGACCAGGCGGATTCTCCCGTATAAAAGTTCAGATCCCTGAGGCCAGCAGCTCTGCATTTTGCTTTGATACAGTAAACACAATGTGACAAAGCCCTTCTGAGGGAGGCTGGAAAATGCAGTGTAGCAGAACTGCCATTAAAACAGAAAGACATCTTCTACCAACAGGCCCAGCTTACCTTCATCAGCAGGATGAAGCTTGTTCTATCCTTGCATCACAATGTGAAACCTAAAAACTGGTCTTTAAAAAGTCTGACAGGGAGTTCACGCTTTAAGATATAATTCCCAGATTTAATATACGGGCAGCTAGTACAGAGGTGGAATGTGCCAAGTACTTACTTCACTACTGCACTTAAGCATAAATAGAAGTTACTTGTACTTACTTGTACATGCGTTATGCTTCGAGTCCACTATATTTCAGAGGAAAATGTTTTACTTCCCTTTCCACAATATTTGCTTAAGTAGCTTTAGTTTTGAAGGAGGAAGTGCTCCCTTATGCTTTGGGTTGAGAATATGTTACTACTTCTTAGGAAACTATTTAAAAAACATCTTTGACCACCTGGGAAAAGCATTGTCACAAAACTGAAAACACAAGTAGGTTTTTGGAGCTCATGAAATGTCCCTGTTCTCTCAGTACAGCAACCTGACAAACATATGATGAAAATACATATACAAACACATTTTGCTGATAATACTTCCATACTTTTTACTTGTAGTGGAGTATTTTCATAGTGAAGTATCTTACCTTTACTTCAGTAAAAAATCAGATTGAATGTTATAGTACTGCGAACTCATTCAAAGTGCCTATGAGCCCTTAACCGTGTAAAGACCAGGTCAGATTACCTGATAAAATCACTCCCTGGCTTGTAACTACCTCTGTTGTTAAAGCTGTGTTATTTCCTCAATGATCCCCCCATGGAAAGGTCAAAGCTTATCAATGTGGTTAACGTTACAGCGACACAAATGCTATTACAACACGCTGATGGTTCGCTCCTTCCTTGCTTAGCTTCAACTATACTAAATCAATAGCACATCTATACCGTCTACTATACTAGGCTTCTGACAAAGGGGTTTTGCACGTTTTATGAGGGTGTTAACATTGGCTACACACCCTAAAAGCAAATCTTTCCATCAAAACAGGGAGAAGTGTGAATGTGAAACTTCTTTTCAGTGAGTGATTGATGGTGTGTTGTTGAGAAACGCTCCGCCAGGGCCCGGGCTGCGGGCTTTGTTGAAGCTGGCAGGTGAGAGAGATTACCTGTTGGTATAGAGGTCCAACATGAGGGAATGCACAGGCTGAGACAGGCAAGATGGATGACCTACTTGAAAGCTTGCCTGGCTCAAAATTAGCCCCATACTGAAAATGTTATCCATGTCTATAATAGATTAGTAAGAGAGATCAATCAACGCAATCCTCCCTGACATTAAGACTCTAATGATGCCTGAACGTGAGTCACTAAACGCAATTTAATCATTGAAAGCCGGCATTGATCTCATAATCCATCATATTGTTTAATTTTTCTATTGGCATACTCAAGCACAATTCACGTTTAAATCCAACTTGTCATCGCCAAGACATTGGTACATCATTTCAGTAATGATAAAAATAATTTATTGGCACTAGGGGCCATGGCACCATCTACGAAGTGAGCACAGAACATCCGGATGCACAGAAAACCAGCCCAGAAGCCTAATTTAACAATATCCCCAACATATTGTGAGGGAGAAAAATGAACACTTATATTTTAAATGTTTTGGATGGATGGAGGGTATGAAATTTTGCAAGCAAAAACATGAATACAGATTAGGCTATACAAGAGAAACAACTCACAGTGCTTGTCAGACTGCCCTCACTAAGTCTGGGCACAATAGTTCTGTTCATTTTGTAATTATGTCTGACCTGTAGGTACTCGACAGAGCCACTCCGGATTTACATGGATTTTAAGTCATTATGGTGTAGACAAACACCATTTCACCTAAATCCGTCTAGCTCTTTCAATGGACACATATGAAGTGTATTGATTCGTTTCACTGAACTGACTAAATGAACAGGGTCACCACTGGGAATTACATAATCAGTCCAGTAGGCAGGATGTTAGAGTAGAAAAGGTATACTATTTTATAATCCTGAACTACTCAATAGCTGCTATTTCTTTGGACTGTTCGTGTGATATACAAATTCCCAGATTATGCAGTTGTGTAAAGTTTTACCTTTGACCTGTTTTGATTCAGTGAAGCTTAACCAAAGAGCTCAAGAAAAATCAAGTTTACCAAGTGCTACTGTTCATGGAGGAATGATCTTTAAAAGCCTAAACTGGAGCCCCAGGCACCCTTAAAGCTCATATCACCCTTACTGGATTATTTCTGTAATTCTATAATAAAACTTACTGTAGGAGAAGGCGAGGCGTGGAGTGACATCACTTTCCGTGACAGCTGTATGAAAGCAACCAACAAGGAGGACAGTGTAGGCTGGGAGACAGAGCCAAGCCATGCTCATTGTCCACATGCCTCCTCAGGACCGCCAGCCAACTTTCAGTATTTGCCTTTCAGGTTTTTGGGGAATACATGAAGAGCGTCTTTTTAAAAGCTGTGTTTATTTTCTCTCTCTCTCTTTTCCTGTAGCTCCAGGCTCCTTCAATTCAAAGCCTGTGCACTGTGATAAGAGTCAGGGCACTCTTTTGGGCCTGCAGAAGCTGATGTTGGTTTATAATACCAATCTGTGACCTCAGAACAACACGGAAAGTCTCCACCGATCAGCCTCCATGCATACGTAGCACCGCCGGGTCTCAGTTGAGATCTGTGAATAAGAAGAAAGAACATTCCGTTTAGTGATATGTATAAGCACCTACCTCTTTAATAAAGTGGAAGGACAGGTGGATAATGTGATTTTAGTTATTAAGACCATTTTTTATTTAGTTGCTTTCACTGTCGTATGCAACAGCGCGTTTCAAACAAGCTTTGAAAACATTGAGGATGTCACTTTTGAGAAATTAAGAAACATTGTGTTTTTTTCCCCCAATTGTTTTCACATTCCATAAAAAAACCCTCAAAAAACATGAATGCGGATCAATAACTAAAAGTATTGTTAGTTGCAACTGTGGTTATCTGTAATGAGTGTATGTAACACACCAACCTGTACAATAACAGCTGCGATGGGATGACACGAGCACTTCTTTAAAAACATGCTATTGACACAGGGCAAAGTCTCTAGCTTGACAACAAAAAAATTAAGGCAACATTTCACTTGAAAATTAGTATTAGGACACAATCAAATGTACTTCATGTGTTGGGAGGAAGATGACCTCTGATCACACTGATCAGAGGTTTTGCTTTTGTTTCTGTTGAGAGTATTGAGCAACAGTTATCAGTGTAGTGATCATTAACAGAATACTACATGAGTGAGCTTTGATAGGTGACGTGTTTGAGCACAATGCTCAGGTCAGGTTCATTTAATAGTGACAGCTACATTACCAAACAACCCAACACTCCCAGCTCTCTATATCTGAACTGCTCTGACCTGCTCTATTGTGCAATGCACAGGAGAGAACAGAAAGGAGAGATTCATTGATAAATCTTTGTTAAAGCTTGCAAAACAATGACAAGGGGTGACTCCCCTGTAAAAACTCATATTACAGGAATTATAGTTTAGAGTTTCTCGCCCACGGTTCTCCTTAGTTGAACTTTAGTTACAATTACTTAATGGTGAGATTGTATTTGGACATTATACTCACAGACACTGTAAAGTGTTTTTATTCCTACAGGTCATAGAGAGTTTTAGCTCTGCCTGCTTTCAGTTCAGAGAGGAATTTATGGAGATATAAGTGTCCAAAGCCAAAGGATATTGGTTAAATATTTACATAGTCTTGCTGTACACTCTACAAATCAATACAGATCACCACAATTAAATATTTTTTGCTGTCTTTGCCATTTAAGGTTTCACTAGCAAACCCTTATCCAGAATGTCTAAAGCAATTCTTAAGAAAAACATGAGAAGAAAGCCACAAGACAAACATTATACCAATAACGCTGATTAACAGAACGTAGTGAGGCATGAAGGGGAATTCAATACGGACATGCCACTTACAACTGCAAACGCTCCATTACAGCTGCCACAGGGAGCTCCTCATTAAATGCAACCAGCGGGAGATTCAGTTTCATGTGAGGTATTGCAATCAATAGCAAGAGATAGCAAGGGAGGCTATTTCTGGTTTCTATCAAGGGGGCTTCTGACTCTTAGTCAATAAGCAGTCTTATGCTTGTTGCAAACACAGACATCTCCAAATCTGAGCTGGGAAGATGACATTTGAAAGAGCAGGAAGGCCATGATAAAGGCCAGAGAACAACACACAAGATGGGTTATTTCTACAGAAGTACAGACACACACAATAATTGAATATGATTAATTCAGGCATACTTTAGTCTGTCGGTTTCGTTCCAAAAAGGTGGTTTAAAAGTTAGTTAAACAGAGGACAAAACTAAGTATTTTTCCTTAATGTAAAGTTGTTGGAAATAGGCTGATCGGACTGTTTGCTTAAAAGAAAAATAGAGCTAATGCATCATAATCCATCAGTTCTCGTACCACGGGTGCAAAGTTAAAGTAAAAGCTATAAAAGGAAAAATAATCAAGGATATCTGGTCATTGAAGAATTCCCACCTACAGCAGCGTGGCAATGATTCTTAATTACCATGATGACAAAAACAGACAAAGTTATGAGCTTCTGCTTTTTTAACTCCGGGATGGGACTCTGTCTGGAGTCTTTGGGACAATGCACCCTGCCAGCAGCTGAGAAGTCATGTCAATGGACTGTAATATGTGATGGAAAAGCAGGGCGGCTAAGCATCATTAACCTCCATCGTGTGGAACAATTGAAAGAGAGACACCACTTGTGAAGGTAACATTAATTCTGGGTTTGTGTGACAGTCAGAAGAAGAGCCCTGCATGCATGAAGCCGAATCCATCTGAGGTACGTAGAGAGAGCTCGACTCAGCGTGAGTGAGAGAACAAGGGCCCCTCTGACAGCACAGAAATCTATATGCAACTCTGCACTTCACTGCTCTCTCCTGCATGATGCATAAAATGAATCCTCCCTTTCACTCCCTACACAGACCTGATACTGTGCTCTGGCTCTGGATGATACTCTCCCATCCTTCTGTCTATGATCTCCTCTTAAATCTTGCCCTGGTCTCTTTTCTATATCCCCTCCAGATACATATCTGCCTTATGGGATGGGCTTGACATAATCATTGCGCACATCAAACTTTTATAACAGATTATAAAACATTGAGAATCAAAGGCAAAGGTTTGGTTTTATTAGTGGGAGGACAGAATAAAGGATCAGGGACTTTGACCAGACTGAGTGAATGCTATTTTACTACATGCATTAACTCGTAATTCATCATTGAAGGAAAATGACACATAATGAAAGCATTCCTTGATGGGTAAGACAATAACAAGGCACTCACCATTGCTTGCAAAGCTAAATATTGCTGTAAGTGATGGGTAATAACTGATGATTGTATCAATAATCCTTCCAAATCAGGGCTTCCCTTAACTCAATTATCAAGCTGGGGAAAGGAGGTGTGTGTGGGGCTGACAAATTAAGACTTCCCTAGTAGAAATGGAAGTTTGAAACTGAGCTTCTGGGTGGGAAATAAGTGGCACAAAAGTTGTCACTTTTTGACAGATGGGATGTGCCATCATCCATATAAGTATCAGCAATAGTTTTGACAGTTCATGAAGTAAGGAGTGGAACAGAAATTTAAATGAGAAGTAAGTAAGAGACTATGTTGGGAAATAAGTAGTGACTTCCACACAGCAAAAGACCTGAATCACATGTGGTTGTAATAAGAAAGACAGTCCCATAGAATAGGCAACTCTGTCAAAATGAAAACAATGAAACTAAGTTCAACTCAGTTCAACATGTAGTGCAGAGTAAAATTCACTCTATAAAACTTTTAAAAAGTAATGAGCATTTCCTGTATTAGAAAAAAACCCATAAAACTTTCAACACTGTAAAGGGTCTTCACAGTAGAGTACAGTATGTCAACAAAGAGGAAATACGTTTTATATTTAACCAAACCGGGAATTCCCAGCAGTCTTTATCAGTCATTTCCTGTAATCCAGCTCCTGGTACACAGTAAGCTATCCATTTATATGACTGAATGGCAATGACTGGCCATTGACAGTACTGCTCATAAGACTGTGTGGGTATTATAAATAGCAGCCATGCGTATGCTGCTGTAACAGGTGGCAGCAACATTAGCATTTGCCATCCGACTAGAGGAGGAAGGGTCAAGGCTCCCTGGATTCCCTACACAGCCTGTTCACTGTAAAAGTGTTGACGGATAAATACGACTTCTTGGCATGCCTATCATCTCAGGAAGCCACCTGTAAACACACACACTCAAACACAACCTCTAGCAACTCAGGTCCCATGCTCCCAGATGTGGCCTTCAACCTGACTCGACACCTCCACGCTGCTTAAGGGCTCTTGGAGGTGAAGGAGCAGATGTGCAACGTGGAGGACATCATCTGTCATGAGAGGCTTCACATGGTGGAGCACGCCGGCACATATGGAAAGAGTGGCTGATTCACCAGGTGAGTGGTGTGGGAGTACAGTGTGGAAACTGTTCTGCACAGTTTCTACTGCCTCTCTGGTTATATCTCAACAACTCATCCAGATCTAAACATACCCATCTATGAGTAAGACATTACAGCACTTCCATCACAGTATCGGGTCAAAGTGAATGTGACAATCAGTGACTTCCTACTTAGTTAGTTTCCTAGCATAGAATTTCCTAATACTAAAGTCTTTACTATAACATATTTAATTTTGGCAGTTTAATACTGGGTAGTAGCTATGAAGAACTTAGGAAGGACTTTACGCACAAACTACGTAATGGATTTAAGAATAGCTGGTGTAACACGGCCCGGTTCCCCAGTTAATGGAATTTCAGAGGTCTGTATTTCTGATGAAGTGACTGTGAAGTGTGAAGAAATACCCTCTCTTTCCTACTCGACCCATTTTAAGCCCAATCCCCAGACCCAGCAAAGAGTAATTAATGGCTCATTCATCCCTGAGTAAAACATACAGCAGTAATTATGACCATATGCTATTCCAAAGACTTTTAATTACCTAATTAAAATCTTATTAAACTATTGAACAGAGATAGGGGACATTTTGAACTCAAAGTTCAGGGGAGTAAAATTCATCAAGCTTGCTTCTCCTCTGGGGCTTGTGACACACAGTCAGAGGTTGTGAATCTATCACAAGAGCTGACTTCTTAAAACATCCCAATTTCGGAGCTATCAGGCCCTAAGAATGTATTGATAGATTAGGGTAATATATGGCTGTGAAAGTTGATGAGCATATTTCTTCACCTCTGTCTTTGAAACCTTTACAAATGCCTAAATCAAACCCATTTCAAAAGTGAAAATATCTGAAATGATATTCCATTTCATTCCATTTCCCCTCAGTGCAAATTTCCATAACAGATGTGGAGCCAGCAGAAGCAGCTTGCTGATGAAATTTAAAGTAGCGGAGCAGGGTCTGTCGTTGGGCCTGCTATCACTATCAAGGCCGAAGTGGGTGAAAGAAGAGCAGCAGGGGCTCTGCGACAGAAAGTGCTTTAATACTCAGAGGGGGAAAAGATGACAGAGAAGCAAATGGAAGGGCAAAGAGACCTTTTCCCTCACCTCATCAAAACTCAAAATGTATTTATTAGTACTTAAAAGAAGATGGAAATCACCTGAGAATCACTAATCTCGACTAACACATGATAGATTCAATGAGATCTGTACTCCTGTGTGAGAGTCATTAGCCTGTCTTGGCTTTGTGCCCTTTTATTCCTGGCACTCGAGCCAAAGCTCCCCGTCCAAACACATTACACATGGCATAAACCCGGATTAAAACTGTTCATGTGTTGTCGTTAATAAACCCTCAAACAGGGTAAACACTGAGGGATTGAAGAGAAACTGGCAGTTAATTGTACTTTTCTCACTCTCTGCTCTCTTTCAGTTTCAACAATCCAGTGTAAGCTGATCCACTTCTATGAAGCAGCCTGCCCTGTTGATCTTGCTGAAATGACCTATTTCTTTTCTACAGTCTGTTGTAGTGTTGTCACACCCTTAGCAGAGGAAACAAAACACCTACACCTTTGAGATTATTATGGTATAGCAGTAGTATTTTGATGTACTGTCATAATATTCTACAAGTTCAGTGGTCAAAAGTTGAAATGAGTTTGATGTTGACATCAATAACTGCATGTGCAACTAATCTTCATCTCTTAAAGAAAGAATTTCTTCTCTACTGAACTACATAATAGATCCTGACATTTGCTAAAGCAGCAAAGGATCATGCAGGTCACTGCTGCTCCAAAACTGTTTTCAGTATTTTTTGGTACAACAATAACAATTTGTACTGTAAGAAATATTACATATGCTCTGTAAAGATAGCCAGAGATTCATCTTTAAATACTATAGAAGGTTTTTATAACTAAAAACAGTGTTTCAAAGATAAACGAGTCCAACTTTTAAGGTTGTGTCTTCATAGTCCATTTATAGCTTTTACTCAAAGACTTGTTAATTATTTTGTGAATCCCCTGCCAAGTAAAAGTATTATAAACTCTATGTGTTGCTCCAAAACTTGCTGAATCTAACATCACCTGATGCAGGTTAAATCTCTCACATTCTCAGCTGAGCCTGGAAAATCCAAATCACCTCATGAACAAACAATTGCCATCTCACATGTGTTGCTGTCGATTAGGATCAGAGGGACTTTTTGCAGGCTTTCTTATGTCAACGTCTTCTGTTGAAAACTAACACTAGTTTCACAATGGGTGATAATGAGATTAACATATGATTCTCTTTTGCAATGAAATTACAGTATGTGACCGATCTTCCATTTTCCATTACCCACATGGAGCAAATGCTTTCAGAGGTTAAAGAAGGTTGCCAAATTTGCACTGTCCTTTAGGGAGGAATAACATTTAAAATATATATCAGTGACAATTTGTTTAGTTATTGTAAAGTTGTTACTATTTTTAACAAAGACTGTTTTAAAAACTCTACAATGAATTGAGTTTCTAACAGCTGTATAACGACAATTTCATACACATGCTGTAAATGGGCATGGTGTCCTGCTACTGTGAGTATTACCTAAATCTGAACAGAGGGATTAGTGTCGCACATCTAGTATATAGTAGTCAGTTGAGAGTAGCTTGTGCAGCAGTTTGGACTAGCTGAAGACAGTGTGACCATACGCAGTTGCATCCATCGCAGTAAAAAGCAACTATTTTATGAGAGGAATAAAAGATAATATAATATAATGCAATAAAAACAGTACAATATTGTTCGGACCACTTTTTAAGATATCGTAGGTCTGTGTTTTACGAGGAGTCGTGGCGTCTGCCAGACACAGGTGAGGAGCTGTTTGAGGCCTGGCTGCTGTAAGTAGGTCAGGCCTGTTGAAACACTCACTCCCATTATAAATGTCTCCACTTGTTTGCCATATAATTCTACATACATTTACTGGAGTGAAATATTGACCCTGATAAGGCGAGTGCTGATAACACAACATGGACCAAAGGTGCTTTATCTCGCCTGCTTTTGTTTTTTATTTGATATAATAGGTAACTCAATCGCACACACCTACATGGATTGTTTTTTTAATTAAAAATATGTTAAAGTGTTATTTATCTTCATGTAAAACTCGGAATAGGAAAATAAGTCAAATAGAAAACACATTAGTTCTACATTTTGCTGAAAAGGTCTGTAGGATACAAATGAAAAGCAAAGAAAAAAAGCCAATTGAGCATTGTCAACCCCCACAGAAATTAATAATGGTGTGCATTAAAATTTGCTGCCCACATTAATGCATGGACTATTCAATCACCAACAATGCATTGAAATATTTATCCTCTTTGAAATTGATTAGGCTGGTGTGGCATCCATGAAAGGCCATAAACAAAGCGGCGTCGCTGTTCTCCCTTGATGTCCACAGCAAGAAGCTGCACGCATTCCAGTAGCTTAGAGGCTTAGACAGCAGCTCCGGCTATAGGCCATTGGGCAAAGAGCCGCACACATCCAACACTGTGCGAGACCGATAAAAGGCTCAGAACGTCCACTTCTGTACATACCCATCAACGACACGCCTTAATCACAACTTGAGTTTTTTTATTGTAAAAGCACTTTTTAGCCCTCAAAATGGAATCAGCAAGCGACTCTCTACTCAAAGTTTCACAAGTCTCAATGTGGAGGTGTATTAAGAGTAAGTAAGCACAAAAAGTAGTTTAAATTCAGTGTTACTCACCAAAACAAATGTGATGAATGTATTTCCTTCCTTAGGCATTACATACACTATGTATTACAGTATGTCACCCAAATGCTGGTGTGCAGTGGTGACACAAACACAACTACCACCTACTCAAGCATGTTACCCTCTGAAAATCACAAACAAGGATCAATGATCACCAGAGTGTTGTGTTCATCCAAGCAGGTGTGATCAGGTTCATGGCCAATCTTCAATCAACTACTGTACAGTCAAAAAGGCTAATCCAGGTATGTGCAAACGCTATTATTAAATTACAACGCCTCAGGCTCAAGTCTAGGATACAGTGCAAAACAGGGAGCAATGTGAAATTTGTACTGTAATCTTGTGTATTCAGTAACATATTAATACATGTTAATGGGTATGTCTGTAACTTGGTTTGATTAATTGCATATTACAGAAATTCCATTGAATTATATAAACTCATGCCTTCGAATTAGGAGTCTCTTTCTTCAATCACATCACAGTCAGTAGTAACATTGGATCCTTCTAAGGGTTGCAGATGGCATTCATACATTTTAAACATATTAAGAAAATGTTCAAAATATTTTTACAATGTAAAGACTAGCTTTTCTGATACTCTCTAAATTTAGTTCATGAGATAGAATATACAAATGATGAAGAACGGATCCTCAGGCAACAAATATAGCACGGACACATTCTTATGCCTGTGGTGTAACTATTTCATCGACTTCTCATTTCTAGCAACAATCCTCAAAAATTCGATATCAAGCCAAAGACAAATCTTCTTTATATGACCTCTCTTTCTGACCACGTTAAAAATCTTTGTGGGGGTAGTCCGACCCCTTTATGTGGGGTCTGAGAGTGGGGCAGCTGCCCCCCCACACACACTGACCTCACTTAGTAAAGATCAATAGTGAGCTGCACATTCCTCAATCCACGTCCTCAGGAGTCACTTAGGCCTTGGTATCCCAGTCATGCAAGTCATCTTGTGAATCCTTTAGCACACTGATATTTGGGGTGAATTCCAATCATTGACATCCAACATCCAAGACGACCAGATTTGACCTGCTAGGGCACGATATGCGGTAAACTATACGGGGGAGGCAAGCTCTTGTCACTCAACGGTATCCCTCTATAGACCATGCTAATGCAGTCACTCAAGGGCAAATTTGTCAAGCTGGCATTGCTCAGTTCAGATCTAATTGTACGTGTTTATACTTCACATTTTTGCCCATGCCCTTTTCCATTTCCCCCTTTCAATCACACTGTATACGACCTAGTGCACAGCAAAATTATGGGGCCCACATTGATCCCAAGGCTGGATGATTTAATGGTTGACTGACTGTTCTATTTAACCAGACAAGCATAATAAGGGGATTAGCAACCTATCAGATGACAGAGTTCAGTGTGCTTGGCTGCAGCTATACATCCTATATCACATGATTTTCTAAACACTGTTCACTGGAGATTGTAAAATGTTAAAGAAAGAAGCTGTATATAAGATTGAATTACAAGAGATTGTGTTCTTACGAAATTGTTAGTCAAGAGTTTCTTAGGATATAAAGGTGTTTAGGAATTCAAAAGGACCCTTGAGGTTCATGTACTGCTTTGTTTGCAGTGCAAAGCCCACACTCGTGTGTTTGAGATGCAACCACAGTGCTGACACGTCTATATAACGCCCCAGCCTTCCCAGCTGGATGTGTGCAGGTGGGCTGATGTCATGGAGAGATGGAGGTGAAATGATATGGAACTAGAAAGCTGAGCCTCTTCACTGTGATATCACAATGCATGTCAAGCATGTTTTTTCTTAGAGGAAAGAGGCTATCATTTAGCAAAAAAACTGAAAAACTAAACTTTCTTTTATACATTTAGAAGTAGTTTATAAATATGATCTTAAAACCCAAAGGGTGAGACATATTCCTTGTTTACAAGAACAGGCCAAAGACCCAATAATGGTTATTTATATGAGCCTTAAAAAAGAAGACAACATTAAAATCATGTTGGCAAACATCTCCTTTCCAATGTCTCTCATAAATTCTTACTATTCCTTAAATTCCTACTATCCCAAAAGGCTGCTCTGAAGCTAACATGGTCTTCTGGCGTTACAATGGGACAAGTGATGATCAAAATATTTATAAACTATAAGATGTAAGGTCAGTGATTTGTCCCACGAGCAGAGACAGAAAAAATAAGACTTCCTTTGATTATATCCCAAACTAAACATGAGGAGAAACAGACAGCTCTGAATCCAAAAGCTGAACACTCCACAGACTTGTGGAAAAAAAACAGAAACATTATTATTTCATATACAGCACATTTTCCCTGTCAAAGTACAGGCAGACAGGATAATATTTTCTGGGTTATCGGAAAGCATGTATCCTCTCTCTGTCAGCAAACCCAGTAAGACCCACTGACCACATCAGAAGTCATACTGGGGATGAAAAAGCATCAACAGCCTTAGTTCATGTGAGCTTAAACGGCACCTGCATGCTGAACAGTTTCATCCCTCCAGATGTCTGGAGGCCTCTCTGGACCCAGAGCCAGCACATCTATAACTGTCTCCTCTACTGCCTGGGCTCTGGTGGATAGCTGCCAGAAAGAAAGCGGAGATCGAGGGGATCTGTGCCCTGCAGCCACTCACACTGAACAAAAAGTGCTGAAAGAGGCCATAAGATGGCTTGTGTGCTGTGTCTTAATATATCACATCTTCACTCCCATCTGATGAATTATTCAGACAGTGCTATCTACTGTGCCTCTCACCTAAAACATCTGCCCTGCCAGCCAGCCTGTCTGCCAGCTATGGCTTCCCCCCGTCCTGCCACAGGAAGCTTTTAGTCTGCTGCTGTCCTGTGGTCTCTGTTACAGTTAGCCCCCTTCCTCTATCTCAATTTCCATCTCCTAGACTATAGGTATTACGGATTGAAGGAAAAACATTACGTTTCTGTGTCAGGGATCCATTTGTACAAGAAATCATTTTTCATTTTGCTGCTACTGTGCTAATCTCTGTGTTGTCAAAGCTAGGGTTAGCTCATACATAGTGTGTAGGTTTTTATCTGAAGGCAAAAGTGAAAGTTGTTCTAAAAAGAAAAACTTGGATGACACAAAAACAGCTTGTCTTTATAACCAGACTTGAAGTTAAAACTCAGCTTAGCCTGTACTCCCCGCACAACTGGCTAATTGTTAAGAGTTTTGGTTGTTGGTTTCATAAAGTTACACAAATGTTTGCATTCTGCCTCCCTTACTAGAAAGGTATGGGGAGGGGGGAGTTTCAGACGTTGTTTGACCTTCTGACATGCACTTCAGATAAAGTATACAGACCCATACGGTGTCACATAAAACACTAGTCAGACTTTCCTGTTTTATCATAAAAAAATCTGATAAAACTCTTTCACATCGGGGCGATAGTAGCATTCTAACTCTGGGCTTCATCAACAAGGGGGGGACACCAAGCAAAAAACAGAGGCCAGAGCATTTTGCATTAAATATGTTCAGTCCATTAAAGTAATGATTGTACTTGTGGGATAAAAGGTGCATGCTCACCTCCCCTTGTACTATTTATAGATCTTAGCAGAGCATGAAATGACTAAATACCTGCATCGCTCCTCGTCCCGGCACATTTGCCATTCATAACTTTCAGCAGGGATGCCTGATTGAAAGAGCACCCATCACTATTTGTATCCAAGGTTACAGGAGAAAAACTTTGTCTGCAAGTCAGAAGAGTGAAAAGTGTGTTACTTTTTAGCAAATATTGATATCAAACGGAATTTCATATTGTTTACAGTGAGGCAATTAGACGTATTTGATGATAGTTAAAGCAGGCAATTTCTGAAAGGGTCAGCAGCACCATTAGCAGAGTAAAGGGCACAACCTGGAATGCTCAGAGATATCAAATCACAGAAGTGGGGGAGGGACAGGCTGCTAAACAAGGCTCGCTCGGAGTCTGATCCCATTAATCAGTCCACCTCTCGTACTCATGTCAGGAAGCACACAAACGTATCCGACCACTACCAACAACCTGATGCGCGTTAGCTGCGTGTGGAATTTTAAAGTCGACCCTTAAGTCCCGTGTAAGACGTACACATAGCTACGAGGATTGAAATAGAACTTTATAATTAAACATGCAAGAGAGACAGGTGCAAGGTGAAGGGTGATGGAAACACACCCTGAAAAGACAACTTTGCAATTCTCACACCAACACATAAGAAACACTGACATACTACGTGTAAACATACTCACATGGTTTGCCAAAGCAGTTTCACAGGCTTGTGTACAGTTAAAATAAGACGCTGCAAGAACAAGGCCAGGCCGCGGAGCGCTTCATACGCATGCAACGTGTTCTGATGCATGTTTCATACTGGTTAATCTCAAGGCCTGTGGGACACTGGAGGAAATACAGAGATCTGGCCACGTTCCATGTCCGCAGTCATTTCCCACATCGTGACACAGTGTTGGACTGGGAAAAAATAGAGAAGCCTGCTGTGCTCCCAGAATGCATGTTTGCAGAGTTCCCATCAGTGAGTACACAGTAATAGGACTCCCTGAAGGCCTGTATTTAACCTTTGGTTACAAGTGGCTGGCCACTCTAAAGCCCACCCCTCCTCTGCCTCAGCTACACTGTTAACCCTTTTCTTATTCATTATACTTAGCAGAAACAGAAACTGTCAGATAAGATCACAAGGTTGAACTACTGATAATTGAAAATCATGTGATGTGATGAACAGCTCCGCGATAATACCTTGTGGTCAGTCTCTTTCTGACCATGCTGACATAATGACAAAACTCCAAATCCCACTTAAAAACAGGATGTGAAACATTAGCAATGGAGCTTAATAAATATATCACAAATGGCTTTAGGTAAAAACCAGGTTGTTTAAATGTCTTTTCTACAAATAATTGACTACTTTTTATATATTTGAATATGGTGTCAGGTTTCTACAACCTTGTTTACATTATCTGAATAATTTGTATGTTCTGCAGGGTAATTAGCAGAGACTACACTACACTATGCCTTAGGCCTAGCTGTTTTATTTGGCTCATGTTGTGCACTGCAATAAGTATGGCTTTCATCTTCGAGAAAGCACACAATATTTGGGCTGAAGAATGCATTTCTGGAATTTCCCAAGAGACGTACGAGTATCAGCTCCAACTCTAACAACTATACACTTGTCACATAAATGATATATTATATTTGCAAACGCTCTTCGCTTGAACTTGTGTATTGGCACAAAATCTAAACATGTATGACACGATTTGAAGAGAAAAAAAAAACGGCCCATAAAATAAATTCAAAACATATTTGAATACTACTTATTTCTTCACACACAATGACAGGGAGAGTCCTGAAGAGAACCTGACTATATAAACAGAGGAAGAAGAAAGATCAGAGTAGCCTAATGCAGAGAAAATGCCCTTGGGATCTGCTGACAAAATGGAAACATGTGCATATGGGGCCAGCATAAGGGATTAAGCTGTGATAAAACAGTAAGGCGCAGTATGATTTATTTCTTCTTTGTCTCTTCCGCTCTGAACAGATTTAGTCATCTGCAACAGGTTGCTCACTGCTTTGAGCAGCTTTACAACACAGAAGCACCATTTTATCCTTTTGCTTGTATTCGTTTCAGCAGACTTGATGAAGAACAGCGCTGCATCAGATAAGTGATCACTCAGCAAAGGAATGTTTCACAGATCCAGTTAAACTCTGCAACACTGATATACTCAGGCTTTTTCTGCCAGTGACTGTCGCCCTGTTATGAAAGATATTTTTGTGAAGAAGGCTGGATTTGAGGTATTGATATTACAGGCACCATGCTTTACCAACGAGCCAAAGCCATTCTGACAGCATCATACAGGCAGTTCATTGTCAAGGCTGCCGGTAGCCAGAATGCAACTGCCAGCTGTTTTCTTTGTGGATCAAACGAAAAGAAAACAGCAGGCCAAGGTCAGCACAGACAGGCTTTTCTCTTAAAGCAGACAGATGAATCTCCATATACAAGGCCAGAAAAAAAACCCTCTCTCTGTCATAAATGAGATAGAGCGGCTGATTATTTTCCACCCTCTTGTGGAAAATCATTCTCAAAAAAGTGTGAAAGCTCCTATTTAGTCTTGTTGTGTTGAATGTTTGATGATCACTTTAGGATAAGTGTCTGTAGGTTGGAATCCATTCACCTGCCTTTACATGCGCATTTTCAATATGTGCATTAAATGACCTTAGTGGATAAAGAAACACAAATCCTGCAAATATTGGCAGATGTAGAAAAGTTGGGGTATTGACAAAGGCAAAATGCAACAAAGTGCAACGTAAACCGACTTAATGATTTACAACCTACTGTATATGAATCTTGTGGCTTAATCATCCTGAAATGTAATTGCATAGATTATAAACAATTATATATTTAGGTCTTGATATATAATATATCAATAAATATAAGCAAAAAAAGACATTAATGGTGGAAAGTATTTTACTCTTGTGATACGTGCACTTGCTTTGTCAAATGCTTCATTGTGGACAAAGATCGAGAGTAGTTGGCAAAGCACACTGAAAAGTAAGCAAAAACAGTTTAAAAAAAAGTCTTAAATTGACCTCATTGACTTTTAACAAACTTTTCCATTATGGTTTCTATTAATTTACTACCTCCCACATCAGCAGGCGGCGTGTGGGTGAGAAATTTTAATTTCACAATAACACCTGATGCTTCTGTCTTACTGGCAGCATCACATCATAAACCGCTAAAAAACTCCTGGATTATGTGCCTGTGCTGACTCTCAAGGATCACAACCTGACGCACCATGACAATTAGGACTTTGTGTTGATATTTATGTTTCTATTCTCACCTATCAGATTTCCTCACTCCTCTGGGTTCACACAAAGTTTGCAGGCTGGTAGAGGATGTGTATGCACTGGCTGCCACATTCACTAACTCGTATCTGTGAAAGGAGCCCCCCTCACAGTCACAGGCTCACTCATGATGAGTTGTGCCTCAGCTTAAAAACTAGGAGCAATCCCCTTTGATGCTCACACATATTCCAGCAGGACTTAAAATACGATCACACCCAGGTAAATAGCTGTGTTCCCACAGAAAAAATGTCCAAGACAAACATCTGTTAATGCAAGGGTAGCTCCTACACATACAAAATCACCCATAAATTCAAGGATAACACACACACACACACACACACACACACACACACACACACACACACACACACACACACACACACACACACACACACACACACACACACACACACACACACACACACACACACACACACACACACACACACACACACACACACACACACACACAGGGTCTTTAATGACCTCCTTTGCCCTGCTATCACCTTGCGATAAAGACCTACTGGAGAGGGTGGAGGGCTGTTTCGTGTCTGCTCACACCCACTTTTCCCTTTAAAGAGAGAAACTAACAACAAACCTCACGCAGGCTTAGTCATAAAAGGGTTTTTATATAATTCTCAAACAGGGAAATGATAGGGTTATCCTGGCAACATTTCAATAGGTAACCAGAACTGCAGTATACTCACATCAATGATTCATGAAGCCACGGCACCACACAGTTAATGAACACAGGGGTTGTCTCTATAACAGCACCACTTAGGTTCAGACCCACTCAGCTGAGGAAAAAAAACTTCCTTCAGATGTAGAAGAAAAGGTTTTCTTAAGCTGACAAATATTGATCCAGGAAGTGCCAGAAGAAAATCCAGAGAACGGACAGAGTTTAAAGCCGACGTAGATGACAGCTGGTTCACAGGTCCACACTCTCGCTGACACTGTGTCATACTACAGCTTGCCTCTGGCCGTGCACACACGAGAGCTCCTCCCATCACACACAGCCAGAGAGAGAGGGAGGGAGGGAGTGAGTAGAGGGGAGGTACATTTTTCGGCTTTAGTCAACACTGTGGAAGTTTCACTATTACTCTTTTTTTTTTAGGAGCAGTGGAACTATTACAGTTTATGGAATAGTTTACACACTGCAATTAGGGAAATACAACAGAGTGCTTATGGCCAGGAGGCAATAAAGACATTGACTTTGTATGAGAAAAAAGCATTTAAAATGGGCTTTATTTGCTTTTACCAACCTTTTAAATGTGTTATTGTTGTTTCTGGTCAGGAAACTGCAGATCGCTTTTTGGAAATCAATACCACCAACATTTTGAGCTTAAACAGAACCATTTTGCAACATACCATGAAGTGACTAAATTGATAATGTAAGCAGGAACTGAATGAAAAAAAGTGCAAATCATATGGAACAAAGCTTAAGAGCACGTTGTTTCCTTATTATGGACTGCAGATGTTTGCCTCAGCCAGCTGCTTGCATCCATATAAAGACTGCCTTTAATGATTGTGATTACCAACAACTTCAAGCTACCGGAATACCAATCAAATGTTATATACCAAATCACAGTCATCAATTAACCACTTTTTATGTATTAAATGTCTGTGAGGAGTTTAACATCTTGAAAGTTCAACTCAAGGCTAGAATAAAATCACATAATATGTGTGAACCATAGACTGTATATATACAGTCTATGGTGTGAACTTATCACGATGGTAAACTACAGATCTGCTATCAGAGACTAGTCACTTATTTACCAACATGCTGAATTCACCAACTCTCTGAGGTGCTACCATTTATTTTCGTACTACAACAATTTGTGCCTCGAAAATTACAATAATATACAATTATTTAGAGTAATTTCACTGAAATTTGCTACATTGTTGTATATTTCAGCTTTAACCATCACAATATTATTTTTGATGGATCAAATTATACATCCTTAACTTACCCATCATGGTACATCTGTGAACAATGTTATTCTACAGTAAGTATAAATATGCATCTTTTCATTTTCAAGTTAAACATATACAGTGCATCCCCATTGTCAATGGCAAATCCAGCAGAGAACTCTCGTAGTAAGAGCCGGTTTGTTAAAAAGGGCAATAAAAGCTGTTTTCAGTCTGTGACACTGAAAGTAGAACAGACGTCTCAGAACGAGCAGTTTCATGATATTGAATATTATAAAGGGGGTAAGCGGCTCCCATGAACCTGCTCTTGATGTTTCATCAAAAGGAGCCTGGATGTTTTGGTTACCAGTAACTTGATATAATTAAATATCAATTGTGTTATTCCATGTAAGAAGGTATTAAAATGGCATTTTAGAGAAAAGGAGACAGGCATTTTTAAGTACATGCCAATGAATGTACACCAAAAAGTGCTGTTGCAAGTGAAGTGTTACCAAATAACTTCACATGCCTTCTCCAGAAATAGAGAGAAGTGTAAGATAGAAGAGTGTTGAGATGGGGACGCCAATTTCTAAAATAGCAGATGCTAATTATATACTTTAGGCAACTGCTAAGGAGGGAGACGCGATGCCAAGTTTGAGGTGTTGGGATCCTGAATGTCGGCTCAGTGTTTCTGTGCAGAGTCAAGATTCCTCGCGGTTACCTGAGACGTACTTATGCCAGCACAAGGGTACTCAGTGGATGTCTTATTTACAGCCTATGTCATTCAGATATTCCCTTCCCTGTTGGACTGGGAACACACCTCTTGTTGAGCCTGACCATCTGCCACTGCCATGCAGACGACCTTTTGTAAACAATTCATAGAACACAGAGGAGTCCTGCGGCAGACGTCTAAACACGTGGCTCACACCAGTCAAACACACTGCCCTTGTTCATTGCTTGTGACCCTGTTAATGTGGCTGTTCTTAAAATGTTGTCTCTCCCTACCTTTACACAAACTGCAGCCCATCAGCTACATCAACAACAAAAATACAACTCAAAATTACTCTTTTGTAGGAAATTACGGAAGGGGTCCATCAGAAACATTAGATGTTGATTACAAGCTATTTTTGTAAATCATTCATAGTTATCCATATATACTGTATTAAGAAAGGTAAGACATTTGAGTACAGTACTTGAACAATAGGTTGAAAGTGGCCCGAATCTGTTGTTTTGTATTAATAAATGTAATTCAACCTTTCAATGCAATGATTTTCAGTTTTATCTGCTGAATAATATCCTGAAAAGACAGTTTTCCACATTATATGTTTTGTATTTATGGTCATTTTTATTTCATTTACAAATGTCAATATCATTTTTAATTGAAAACAAATTGTATTTAAAGCAATTGATAACGTTATTTTATAAGCATAGTCTCTATGGTGATCGATAAGTCACATGACGACAAAATGTATTTAATTAGACTAAATACAAATACATTGGAAAAAAAAGCCAACACACCACCCTGATAAAGCCAAACATGTTTGGACCACATGAGAAAGTTTGATTGTTCTCCTCAGGATGTTTCACACACAGCTGGCAGAAGTGTTGACAGGTCATTCTATATAAATAAATAAGAGTCTGGGCATTACAGTTCTGCGATAAGCCCTTGTGTTTCACATATTAGCTTAATGGAAACACAGCAGATAGCAGCACTAGGCTACTTAGAGTCAGCGAGGCCGACAGAAGCACTGAAGACAACTGATCAGCTCTGACACCAAACTCTCAGCTTCATGTTATCACCTCTGTGTTCAGCTGTTACCCTGTTTGACTGTGTGATCCAGACCAATCTCGGTATTACCGCAGCAATGTTTGTGTCAACACGGCACTGTCCAATGTGTTGAAACGCTGTTATTTTGTGATTCATGTGACAGAAAAATGTGACTGATAAAAAAAACCACTAAGCTCACATCTTCCTTATCTTAGCAGCTCTATATAACGTACATGAACTGCACATTTAAAGACATCCCACAATGCCTTTCTACGCAGAAGTTACCAAGATCTTGTTTTCAGCTCTTAATATCACTGCGCACAAGAATTGAAAGATATTTAATCTTTTAGCAAAAATGCCACTGTGCATTTTACAGGTTGTCAGGAGTTGCATAGCAGCAGCAGGACCATGGTTGACCCTTACTTTAAGCATCTGTTCATTGCTACCAGCTAAAAAAAAAAAATCCAAGTAAACAAACTAACTCCTCAGTTCTAAAAGCAAAACAACAACCAAAGTCATAACCACTCATTCAAGGCCGGACCTTGTCCTCACACGCTTATGTTTGTCCTTTGGCCTGATTTTTCAGCCTCAGCCTTAAAGTGAAACCAGGACACTGTAAAAACAAAACCCACTAATTTTTCGTTATACGTATACAGTGTTTCAATGTTTCACCCCTTCACATACAGTTCCTTAAAAGTCGGTATAGGGCGAATGTAAATTATAATGTCATTATGATGAGTTCAAATCTAATCTTGCAAAATGTCATTATGAGGATATCCTGAATACAGTTTAAGGGAGTGTTTTCACAGCAATATAAAATTAAAGAGAGGTAATTATAATCTGTTTGACTTTCTAGTACTTGCTCTAAGCAGCTATAATATAGAAGAGAATTTAAATCAAAGCAAATATTTATGTTTGAACAGCAGTGTAGTATTTCCTAATCATATGAATTGGGTGTTTTTTTGCAAATAAGCACTATAGATGACATTAATAAACTAAAGGGCAACAGTTAGAGTTTCGGACGGTTTACACTGACTTGATGGTGGCTGATATTTTTCCAGAGCTTTCCTGGAGCGTTGTACAACAGCTTATCTTGTTTGCTGATCCGATAAATTATCTGATCTGTGACCCAAAAAAAGGACCGGCCCTTTACCTGAATTTTGTAAATTTAACCCCTTGATTCAGACTTAACTAACCTGATTTTACAATGAATAAGACACATGTTCAAGCTTACTGCCATATTTGTAGTATAGGTAGAAATTACCATCCGAGGTGGCCGTGTGACCCACATTTGAGGTGAGTGACTCATTTTTGCATTGAGTGTAACTGGTTCCTCATGTTGGATGGTGTGCAATATACCCAGCATATGATCAATCACGCTCTTGTCAGATGGGCTGGTGTACGTATGTGGGATGATGAGGCTTTTCAACATGAGCTTTGTCTGTTTGGGAAAAATTGATTCTGTGATGGCACAGCATGACACAAAGGTTTGGTGGGATGAGTGCCCTCTGGCAGGGAGGTGATGCCAATGAACAATCCCTGGAGATTGTGTGTGTGTGAGAGCTTTACCGCCATCTACATGACTCACCCCTGGTCCTCTCATTAGACTGTTGCATACTTGCTCATTTTCTCTATATCACTATACTATCTATTACTCACTAGTCTGAAACTGCATGAGTTCGCAGTATCACCAGTCACATGTCTGCTACATCATCATGCTGTATGTGCAGTTCATCACATCATGCACTTAACCAGGTGTGCTTGTTCTGCATTTAGTGGTTTTCCCCTCAGTTCTTCCTAATCTGTGTTATCTGTATAAAGAGGAATATGTTAGTGGTCAGTATCTTTGACTGCCAAACTATTTATTGGATGAACGATTTGTCAAACCAGAACCGTTGGCACAGCTCCAAAGCAAGTGGGCCTGCTTGATATTCAACATACAGAGCACGAGGAACAGCTCGGATGCTCTCAGGTGGCCCTCTATATCCGTGGCAGCAGCTCAACTTTCCTGGATTTACCACCTAAAGTCCCCCTCCCCCACACATACACCCCACTACCACATACAGCTACATGTATGTAATCTGTGTATTAGAGAGGAAATCAAATCAACCAATTGTTTATTTTTCAAGTGCCAAAAAATCGAATTCACCAGTCCAACAATATCTATACAGCCTCTCAAAGCTTTTTGACAAACATGGAGATAAATATCGTAACTATTTAAAATAAAATCTACATCATAGTAAAAAATACTTTTCTCATATTTGCGAATTTTCTGCATTTGGGTAAACTGGTACTTTTATCAGACAAAGCAATGCATTTAAGGCGCCAATGGCTTCATGAATTGTGACAGGTCTTTTGGGGGGGTTTTCGGATGTTTAATACACCAAATGATTAAATTATTTAACAAGAAAATGTAAATAATTGTCAGTGGCAGCCCTTCACAAAACAAAATTATATTACATATATTACAAACATATCGACCAACACCACAGGAGAAGTTGGAGACAGTAGGACCTGAAAAGATCCGAACAGATTCAACACTTTACACTTAACCTAGAAAATAAGTCATTTTGCAATTAATTTAGATCCCACAGCACATTTAACACAATGTATTACCTAGGTAGTAAGACCTTAAGGTCAACCACAATTTAACCCAATGGGCACTTTCATTCGTTTATACCACTTCACTTGTGAGAGGACATTACCTCGTCATTCAGGAGAACATCAAGAAGGTAAGAAATCAAAGCAGGAGATTTGCTTTCAGTTTCAGGCGTCAATTAATTACAGACATGCTGTGGCTGGAAAGCCTATTTTTCAGCAAATGCAGAAAAATAATGGCCCCAGGGATAATATGCTGTGTGTGCTGAGTCCAACAAACCAATTACCTTTACTGTAAACATGACCTCTTCCCTATGGGAAAATCATAAAATGATTCTAAAAGTATCACATGGTTTTTGTTGATTTAATCCAAGAGAGATGTTATACTGAGGGACATAGACGTATGTAATGAATGGAGAGCATTAGACAAAAGGAAGTGGAAATGAGTGATGACTCAAACACAGGGAAAATCCTGAGGATGAATTAGTTATAAGCCCATCTACATGTGGGGCAGACGAGACATGAAATATTAAGTTAGAATCTGATATAGAGCAAGAGTTAAGGTTAAACAACTCCTAAAAGAATCACCTGCTGTAGATTTACAAACAACCCTCTGTGGTCCTGTGCTAGAACTACACATCCCGTTAAAAGACAATGACGAGGAAGAAAAAGAGTTTGACTAAGCATGTACGTAACGCATCGTAAAACCCCTTACATTTCTGAAGCAGTCCAAAAATCTGTATGCAGATAACACCCCCCGCATCATTCAGCTCGTCTATATCACTGTCATTGTACACGCCCAGTTTTAGTGAGGAAGTGAGACATTTGTTCCAGGGAAGTAAAATAAATAAATACCAAATGAAAATCCTATTTCTTTTATAAAAAGTATAACAGAGCTAAAAAGATTATCATGGAAGTTAAAACAGAGATAAATATTACTATAATCCCTTATGAAAGATGCACAGGAGATGAGAATCACTTCACACCAAATAGGTAATTGCAGCTTTCACCACACATGCTGAATTAACCCTGAGCCAGCACGCCATCCGTCTCATCTTTACCATGGAAACTAACACCATACTACAGTTCATGCACACACACAGAGAGAGCAATTACCATGGCATTCAGCGCTGTGGCGGCAAGAAGCTTTCTGCAACCAGACCAATTTACTCAGCAGCTCACTGGACACTCAGTCAAACCTCTGTCTATCACTCCCTATTACACTCCTCCTCTCCACTACCGTTCTCCTCTCTTTTTTACAATGAATGCTTTTTTGTCATGAAACAGAAGATTTACCTTTTATCAGCAGAGGACAAGGTCTTGCAGTGCTCAGTAGGAGCGGCACTCTGTCGAGTGAGGACAGAGGAAAAGAAGCTCTGCAGGGATCCCGAGAGATGCCCAGGGATGCAGCTGAACCGGCAACGCACGCACGCATCCACCACCACTATCACCACCAGCGCGAGCAGCAGCGGCAGCAGCAAATCGGAAGGGGAGGGGAATGAAATATAAAAAGGCAGGAGAGGGGGTTGCTCTATCAGCAGCAGAAACATTACATCATAGGCTGGATGTGGAAGGGTGGGAGAGGAGTGGACGGCGAAAGGGAGGTGCTCCTTGTAGCTGCACTCTCTCTGTCACTGCTGAGCTTTTCAGTGCATGCACAAGTCCAAATGTAATATTTATGATCTGGTAACGGTAAAATGCCCTCAGTGGTTAGAGCCAGACCTATGAAATAATTAGATCAACTGCTCTTAATTGTGTATGATCTTTGGGGTTTGTTGTCAGAATGGATATAATATGATGCGCCCTAAAATGTGGTTTATCCTTTTGGGGCAAAGGCTGTGTGTGTGTGTGTGTGTGTGTGTGTGTGTGTGTGTGTGTGTGTGTGTGTGTGTGTGTGTGTGTGTGTGTGAGAAGATGGGAGCCCACAGTGTGAATTCTGTTTGGTAATTCAATTGTACACCATGTGCTTTTCTTACCAGTACTCAAAAGGCTGATATTGAACCTCTGAATAAGGTCATTGGAGAATCCTTGGGGCAGTGTTTGGATAATAATTATATTTAGAATTGGTTGTCACAATAAATTTGTCAAAAACTGAGTAATTTGCCGATGCTTTGAGCACATTTGGGTGACAGTCTGACCATAATGGGATGGATGTAACAGCTGCCTTTTTCCAGTGGTCAGCCACCTCCATACTGGCGACCCACAGACAACCACTATGGCCAACAGCACCCACAACAATGGCTAGTCAGAACCACATGATCCCAATGCTTCCTAACAAATACCTACACACACCCACAAGTATGAACAGTACATGGTGTCAAAAGGACACACATTCCTGAACCTGACTGAACTAAAGTCATTCAAACAGCAGAGAATACCACATGTTTTGATCCCCCATCTCATATGGACTTTCCCTCACTGTATGACCATACACAAATGTGTGTTTATTTTTTGCTGGTTCTTAACAAAAGCATATATTGTCTTTCTGGATATTATTTATCAAAAATCCCATTGTTTAATATATTTTGTGATGCACCAAAGGTATTTGGTAAAAAAGAAATTGCAAAGAAATCATTTCCTCCATGTCGCCCAGCCAGCCAGCGGGGCGCCAAATAGAAACACAAACTGTGGCCGAGCTGAGACAAACAGTTCTGTAATGGATGAAAGTCTGAAACCCATCATGAATGTAATTACTGTGACAAACTTGCTGATATTGCTCCTAAAAGTAATAATTATTCCATCTACAATGTATAATGTATTCAGTGGCACAGCAGTCCATAGATAAAGTAAACAGACTGTAATGCATTGTGTAAATGGACTGCAGCTGTGTTCCCTCATATAGTGTGGCATCTGTCACAACCCAAACAATTTACACTAGCTATTAAATAAATGTGTTTCACAAAGACGAAGATATGTTGTTCATAGCAAGCAAGCAAGCAATGCTTTTAAGAAAACAAAGAAAATCTGTGCAAGTGTTAGTTCTACTGTGAGTCTAGTTTAGGTAAGCAGACTCCAAAATAAGAACAGATCTGGTACGTACACTTGAGTTATGTTTTTAATAATGTTGGAAATCAAATAAAACCTTTTTAAGTATTTTCAGATTTCCATTAATTGGTAGGCTTTTAAAACTTTGAATGACAAACCAGCAACTTTCTAAAAACAATCTCTTTTTTTAAGCAGACAATGGACACGCTAGACAGGGTTCTGGTGAACATCCAGTCTGATTAAATTAGCATCTTTAAAAACTCCTCCTTTATTTATTTAGTATTGGGCTACAAACAAATACAACAAAGAAAGAAAACAAAGTTATTGGTTTGAGTGAGTCTGAACAGTGACAGTTGTCCAGCATGTTTTGGCAGTCCAACGCCGAAAGGCAACAATGACAGAGCACAGAGAGCTTTAATTTTAGGCCTGGTGGTCAGCTTAAGTATGAAGCCTGACCCTTATGGCCAGTGACAACTCACGTCCACCATCTGTAATATGCACAGCGTGTTCTCCACACACACACACACACACACACACACACACACACACACACACACACACACACACACACACACACACACACACACACACACACACACACACACACACACACACACACACACACACACACACACACACACACACACACACACACACACACACACACACACACACACACACACACACACACACACACACACACACACACACACACACACACACACACACACACACACACACACACACACACACACACACACACACACACACACACGGCCTAAATAAAACAAGTGTTGTTTTACTCACAGACCTCTGAACAAAGATCTGCCATTACAACTTGCTGATGTGACCTTCAGTAAGATGTTCAAAATACACTCAAAAAGAGAGAGAGAAAATAAAGAAGCAATGTATGTGCAGCAAAAAACCTTAACAAGTGTGACAGTGAGAGCAGAGAAATCAATCCAACTACTCTTTTGTCCGTCTCTCTCGTTTTAAAGCAGAGCGTACTAAATTCCTCACATACCAAGTATTGTAGGTCGGCTGGAATGCAGATTGTACTAGGAGCAGGCTGTGTGATTTCCATTGTGTGACACTATTCTGTGGATGCTGCCCGAGGAAGGAGGATACCCAAGAACGTAAACAGCACTCCAGATGGATCTGACCTTTGCTAACACAAATTGGCTGAACTCCTTATGGCCACAGGGGACGATAGCATTGAAATATTATTGCTGCAGCACACAGACCATCATTCTACTTCCAATGAAAAGCCCATGAGCTGTTCTGTTTCACTTTTGCAAAGCAGCATATTGCAAAAGGGGGAACAATACAATGATAGTATTGAGAGAAAAGAGAGTGACCTTGACATGAGACCGTGGTACTGTGGAGGAACACAACAAGTCATTTCGATGGGTGCAAATATAAATTGTAGATGATATGATGAGTGTAAGCACTATAAGACAACCGGATGTGAAATATGGACAAACCACTTATAAAGAAGAACAGATGTGGTAACACTTTGATTGATGGTCCCAAGTCCCCTTAGGAGCTCCATTGAATATATTTAGAATGTATTTATAATTTATGTATTCAATCTGCAGCTTCTGCTGGCAACCCAAGCTTCGAGTGAAAATGTCAAGTTATAAAATCTGTGGCCAAACTTCTCTCAACACTGCTCCTAGTCATACCACTTCTAATACTCATAACTACTACAAAAAATGACTACTTATTACAAACAAAATCCTGTTTGATTTACCACTTATAAGTATGCTAATGTACACATGTTCTCATCAGCCACAATGGTCATTTTCATAATCCAATTTGAGAAAATACCCCTTCAAGTGATAGATGTCAATGAATTATTAAAATTTCACACGTGCAGGAATAGATGGTCAACTGGGATAGACGGTGCTGATTGATCACACTTGCTGCAGCATCGTCATTCCCTTCCCCCCCCGTGGGCTCTAGAGACTACTTCTGAAATTAAAAGGTTAGAGGTGATTGGCTGTTTCCCTCTGAAGCAAATGAACAGCAGCAGGATCATCAACTATCCTGACATACATGCTCATAGTAGCATTGTGTCACATGCAGCGGAGTGTGTGGAAGTGACAATAGCATTGGTGTAGCATTATGAAGCCTCAGCCATTACTGTGCTGGTTAACATCATGCCATTACTGGTGTTAATGCAATGCTCATAAAATAAAGATATCAGTCTAAGGTCTCATATAACATTTAGGGACCAATCCAACTTTTTCATTCCTGATGCGCTGATCTTCGGATCAGGAGAGCACTGGTTCCAGTCCCCCTGCAGTGAGCATGTCGTTGTATCCCTGGGTAAGACACTTCACCCCAAATTGCTCCTGTGGGGATTGCCCACATTGAAAGTATGCAAGTCCCTTTGGATAAAAGTGTCTAACAAGTGACATGTATTGTATTGTATTGTATTGTATCCCTACATTGGTACATTTTGTAGCCAAAAAAGACAGAATATATTCAACAAATTGCTACAGACTCATGTGATAGATGTTAGCTATCTCAACAGGTGGTGACACATGACCTGTTAAACGTCATTATAAATATGCATACAACAGCATAAGATTAGTAGTAGTGGCTTCAGTGAACAAACATGCTTTTGTCATCTACACCTCTTGTTTTTCTTAAGGCTGACCACATCCATGTGCACACTACTACATTTCCTTTCTTACAGAAGTATTAAAAAAAGGGACATAAAGTGTTCATTCATAGTTTATTTTAGCCCTCTAATTTATTTATAAAAGGGTAATGTGTGCAGATGCTGGCGTCAGTAAAAAGATGAAGAGCAGCAGTTGCAACTTCTTACTTTGTCTTGGAATAGTGATCTTAATCCCCAGCATATAGGGTTTACAGCTGGGAGAAAACAGAGCCCCGCCCTTGGCACCCTTCTCCAGGGTGTCAGGGGGCTTTGGTACGGCTGCTCTGAAAAACCTCTGGCAATGTGGAACATTCAAAATATCTCTTCATGCCACTCTTTGGTGTTTGACAATGTGGTATCTGAAGAAAACAATGTATAAACATGAATATAGGGCTGGTGTTTATGATCCATATCATTGTTTCTTGTCATTTGCGTTGCTTAAACATTTGAAAAAGGTGTTTAAATTCTGATGAAGTAGGGCTAAGAGAAGGATTGAGACATATGGCGCTAGACTTTGAGGCAATGAGAATTTGCAGACGTGTTAACAAAAAAATCAAAAGCTATTTTTTGAGAGTAAACTGTTTTTTAATCTCCACCCAGATATGGATTTAAGGAAGTGAGGAAAGTTATGACACTGTTGTGGAAACCCCTGATACTACTAAAAGGTTCCATTAGATGCATCTCCTGTGCTGCTGATCAAAGAGGCTACAGGTAACCACTGTGGGCTTTTCTGTTACTCCTCACCAGTCACCTCTCACTGCAGTATCATGTTCTACGTTACCGCGGCAACACAGCGATTAAGTTCGCCTCTCTTCTTCACGGCCGACTCTCGTCCCCCCAAGAAAAAAACACTCATCTTGTCACCACACTGAGTTAACAAAGCCGGCATGATACAATAGGCATTGTTAGACTGATCTAAAGAAAGCTCGAGCCCCTCGGCAAGGTGAATCAGGCAACTTCAAACAGATCACTGTGTCCGTGGATTTAAATTTAAACAGATTTTTGCATTTAAAGCCACATGAATGAAAGGCATAAAAGTTCCTTTCAACATTGACATGTGACTACTTTATTGGAGTGGTGCCTTTAAAAAAGATATCATAATTTGACAAGACTATATTGTAACTGATGGAAAAATACACAAAGAGTACACCTTATTACTCTTCCATATATACATCTACAGTTAACTATATGTTTATTATTTAAGGGTAGTGTTTTAGTGAAATCAAAATAGTCAGCTGTTGGTCACAGAATGTGTATACAAATTTTGATTTCAAATTAGCAAGCAATCACTTAATGTCGTTTTGTCTATGTGGACGAATATGACAGAACCATTTCTACCAATTTAATCACATCAAGAAACAGATGAAATATCCATATGTAATGTGAATCTTAAAAGGAGCATTGATGACTATTTTATCTATCCATCATATATATATTTGGGATGTCACTAGGCATCTTTATTGCACCTAATATAACTGTGTCCAGACAGGGAGCCAATGACTGAGGTTGAATATTTCCAAAGAATAAATAGTCTGACTAAATACACAAAATAGCCCACCCTTCACTTCTCAGTGATAGCTCCTGCACAAACCACACCACGTTATTCATGTTTTCTCTGTCTCGGTTTAAGGTGGGCTGTTCTTGCAATGATAATTTGAGGGCTGTTTGTAAAAAGCAGGTTTGTCAGCGCCTGTCTGCCGCACTCCTAACAACAGGGTGTAAATGCAATAAAAAAAGTAGACCAGCAAGCAAATTTGGGGACAAAGATCAAAAGGGGGAACACTTGTGATCCACACCTTGGAAGATTGCTATCTACTGTTTGTGACGTTACGGTACACTTATCATAGTCTATCTATGTGTACTATAAGGCTAAAAAAGTGAGCAGCTGTGTAACTGAGAATCAAAAGCTGAGTTTTATTACACACATCAGTACTCAGATCTGCAGAGTGATATCTCCTTTTGCACCTCTTAGACAGTTTGCTGATAAACTGAAGGCAAGTACATTTTTCACATGACGGAAAGTTGATTATTATTGAGCTTGGCAAAAAGTTGTCTAGCATCTCATCTCCTACAAAAGGGTTTGTTCATGCTATAACTGATGTCCATATAAGAAAGGTTATAACTCACAGAAGTTTACAAATATAGGATCCACAACCGAAGCGTGCCACTTACATAAATACTTTATCCACTGTACGTACAGTGCCTACTTTGGACTCACACCTGCACATTGACATGTATATATATTGATCATATTCACTTTTTTTCAAATCTGTATAAAAAACACTTTAAAAGTTGTACATAGCTCTAGTGTTGTAATTTCAATGTTTAGTGTTACCTGTATTTTATACTGGTATTACTAAAGGTGGTATCAATTTCCCTCGGGATAAATAAAGCTTCTTGAATCTTATCTTGTTTCATCTTATCAAAACTATCAAAACAATGGTCAATAACTGTCCTGTCCAACTGCTATACATATTAGAGCCCAGTGAACCATTCAATAAAATGTATCCACGCAAATATAAAGGCTCATAATAAGTAGAGGGGAAATTATATAATGATTCAGTATATAAAGCAGCAGAGAGCTGTAGGACTCTTCAGAGGGCCTGAATAAGCCGAGTGGCTTCATCATCAGTCTAACCTGAGTCATTTCATTAAATATTTAGGATATGATGCATGCTTACAGAGGTGCAGGCACAAGTACATACTTCAGTCACATTAGCTTAGCTTGGAGTTGCATTTGAGAAGAAATGAGGGCATGTTTCACATCACTTATTCTGCCGAGTAGTATGTTTCTGCTGTCTCTTTAAAACTAGGTAAAAATATGATTTATAATAATATGACACAATGCATGAAATCAACAATTGGAAAGGTGTAGAAAACAATATACATTAGTGATGAAATGACTGTCTTCGTCAATTGATTTAAACCAATGGGATCCATATTGTTTTAGTGTGCAGTACAGATTTTATCTCTGTTGATTTGATGCATCAACATTAATGTCATGTTTTTCTTTTTATCTGCACATCGTGTATCAACACCATGAAGTCTGTTAATTGTACTTACAATCGAATGAAGCCAAAGAAAAAAGCACTTAAGAGATCCAAAGCCAAAATCTATTTAGAAAGCAGCCCTTTCACTTTAAGTTACGAACATTAAGAACAACATATTGTGATGGCTTTGTCAGCCTTAGAAACGCTGATAATGATAAGCCTTGTTGCATTTAAGCCATTTAATGTTGTTTTTAAAAGTATACCAACAACCCACAATATTGTTTTGGAAATCTACATAAATCCCTTAACAATAATAATATCAGCTTCGTGTTGCTGAATAAATGTTAATAGCTATTTTGTGTGACTTATAGTTTTCTGAGTTGAACATTAAGTGACAGTGTACTCTTCAATACTGGGGACAATAAACATATGATTCTGATGCATCAGAAGAGGAACTGATAAGAGGTTATCTTTACATTTGCTGTAACTATTACAGCCTCCTCTTACAGCATGATGGGGACAGAAGTGCAGAGTGAAAATAGATCCATAGTACATGACAGTCATTCCAGAGGATAACATATTTAGAAACTGTGTTCTGTTCTAGTATGTCATTCATTCATGAAATCAAACAAAGCTATAAAAGTGGCCAACAACTTCCATAATCCTTTTTGAAGTTTGGCACCGTGATTTCTGATTAGCACACACAAACCAACAGTAGTCATATTATTTACCGAGGTTAAGCATGACATTAAGTTGAACTATGCAGCGAGTGGCAACTTCACTCTAATGCCGGGCCTAATAATACACTGACCAGAGCATGCAGGGCACAGCCGATACAGCAGCACACAAGGCCTTCATTTCTGTGCCTCGCCCAGAAATCTTCTCAGGTCACTCCTCACTGCAGGGCTCTAAACTTAGCTCAGCCCAGAAACACACCAGATCAGAGGCTGTCTGCCTGCCACTGGGTCGCGTGGCAATCCCTCAAAGGGTCCAAAGATATGCGACAACTGTTCACTGATCACACCACGGACCGCATGGAACCACAACAACAGTTTGAATCCCCAAGAGTATTAGCAGAAGCCAAGACCGACAGACAACAGGAAACAAGGAGAAAAGGTTGTGCTGGTGACTTAGAAAGGGTATAGAACTGGGAAATGACATAATTAAAGACAGTTTCCAAGGCACATTAATCTTTTAGACCTATATCCAGCAGGAGGAAAACTTGAAGGTTACTCTTTTAAAATGTAACTGTGACTTACCTTGGTGTAAAAAGAACAGTATGCATGCATCCACAAAGCATGTCAATGCCAATAAATGTACTTATTTGTCATGGCTTCAATTTTATAAAAAACTCTGCTCCTAACTTTTGTCAACTCAGAATTTCTTTTTGTGTCTCAGCATGGTAGTTCTTTTGGTAAGACCAACAACAAAAGCTCTATTGACACCGGTCTGCCTGTGGGACAAGTCAAGCCAAATCACAAGCCACAAGTCTATGGACAGTCAGCTTCCCCATTCACACTTTAAATGGAAATTTTGGAATTCAGTGTCAAATACTCACCCTGTGTCAAAAACGTTGCTTTTTCTCACATGCCTCCAAGGTGAGAATTCAATCAAAAACAGAAACAGCAAAACTATACCAAAACATCTGTTCACACACTCTCACACAACTTGTGAACTATAATCCAAGACTCATTATCCAGTCCTGTGCTCACTGCCTCAAAAACACATACCTTCTATGCAAAGTCTTCTTCAAGAATTCAAGGTAACACAGGGTACTAAGGTTATCATAGCTTCTAGGCTAGTTTGAATACCTGGTCAATACTAGAGAGGCGATTGTAACACAGTTTCCAGCAGATGATTAGGCTTTTGCATGCTCACTGACTGCTGGTTGACATTGACCCCACCCCCCATTCTAATTAATAAAAAAACATGCATCTAGCTACAGGGAATTTTATTGGCTTTTGTGTGCTGAGAAGAGTTCATGACTCTGTAGTAGAGTGGATAGATTGTTGGGCACATGATGCTGTAGGTCAGATTTGTGCACTGGATAATGTACTAGAATATCAATGGTGTTGTGTTACCCAGTGAGCAGCATCTGTATACATCTCCAGGATCAATTATTATGCAACAACAAATTACGGCCATGCACATGTTATCTCAGGACTCCTATGGTCAATGGGTCAATTGAACAACTGGGAGATTACAAGTTGATATTTACTGATGTAAGCAATGAAATGTATTTATATAGTAAAGAGTGTATTTTACAGGATTACCACTAAAGATAACAGAAGAAGATTGTCTGTTTTATTTTCGATCAAAATGGTCAAGTTTACTGAAGTCTTAGCTAGGAATGATCTTGCCATGGGCATCAACACTGCCATGGCGACCGGCAGTGTGTATACTCAGACTTAAGACAGTCAAGGAGCCCTAGATTATGAGTTCAGACAGTGAACATGAATCACGCAATTAATTATAGAGACTTTGTCTGTAAAACTAAGACGCACCTGAATGGTGGATGGATTAAACAAAAAACAATGACTGTTCACATACAGGTGAAAGCCACTGAAGTGTGACTACATAAAGCAAACGGCACCTTTTCCTCTGCATTAATGCTGAGAGGGAGCTGCAAAAAGCAGTGCATGGCTCCAGTCTGACCTCTTAGTGGTTAAAATAGATGCACTTACTAACAGACAAACATTGAAAGGTTACAGAAAGGTCAAAAGCAAGCTTTTCCTTGTAGAACCAGAGAGATGTACCATCATCAACAACGTTTCCACTGGAAGGAAACCAATTGATAACCACTATAAGTTTAGACATATGTTCAGGTCTTGCGTGGGTTTTTGGTACATCTTTACCTGACATACATATAGTGAAAAGGACTGTCTAGGGATTCATCTAATTAATAACCTTTTTTTTTTAATAGTCAAAGTAATGTGTAAGAGACAAGGCCTAATGTGACATAACAATCAAATGACTTGATCCAAAAGACCAAAACCAAAGATAGTCCTTACAACTCGTAAATGCTTTCGTTGATCGACCAATTTGTTCAGCTCTGATGCATGTATCCAAACTGTCATCATAATTAAGACCTGTCAAGCCTTATGGCAATCGTGGGTGCTACAGGAAAAAATACAAAAGTGACATACTGGAAATAGCCCAGTGCCTCGGAGATTGAAAACATCTGATCCGATGAATGCTACATTATTTGACAGAGGGATAGTGGAAGCCCCGGGCTGGCATGCTGTGATTTAGCCTGGTCAGTCTTGTTTCTGACCATCTGTCGTTGAAGCTCCTTCTGATTTTAGCACCTCCTGTGTATATTACCTCCGGTGTTTATTAAATCCCTCTAGGATGCATCCTTTGAAAAGATGTATTTTGACAACACAGGACTCAACCTGTATGGATTACTTCAGAGGATTGACAGGAGCCTGAAGAGATGGTTTCCGAGGGCTCCTTTTTCCTTTTTTTTTTAGCACCACACACACACACTCAGCCCTACAGGTATATGAGGCTGCTGCAGTACAGCACAATACATACAAGCCAATCTTTCCTTTCTCAATGTCAAATATTTCCTTTATCAAACCAAGTTCAAGCAAGATCTTATTCAGACATTCAAAGGCAGTCAGTAAGCAAGTATTTTCCAATTTATCAATGCTAGTATGAGAATACTAAATACATATTTGCTCTATTATTTGTAAGTAGACTCATTTCATAATAAAAGGCTAATTCCTGTCAATCTGAATTTAGGGTTTTCTGCATTGTATTGTGTTGCATACAATTGCTACTGAAAGTGGACCTTGTGTTTCGGAGCTGATGTGCACATCCTGGTTCTGTTTTTAATTATTTATGTCAGTTTGGTAGGCCACCAAATAGTTATGTTTTACCAAGTCAGGCCAAGTCAATTTTTGAGGCGTCGAGTCCCACAGCAATCGAAAAACAACTAACTGAGTATTTGTTTGTAATTTACACAGGGCCATTGGTTTGTGTTACTTCTGAGTATTCAAAAATGGACACAAATCTGTTTTGAACAGACAAGTAATGATACATAATCCAAATTGACAAACTGTATCTGATCTATCCAGTCCTGAACGATGTCTGTCAGACCATCATTTCCAAACAAGAAACCTAACACCGGAGCCAGTTCCAAAACATACAGTTCTTCTAAGTATCAAGTCATAAATGGTAAAAGCTACATAGCCACAACTGTTGTAGCTGGTCTGATCAATCTGATTTCTCTTCTCAGGAACAGCTTGTTGTGTGAAGAGGGTAAAGTCTGGCAAATCCTTGATAATACCACATCAATTACTAAAGTGGCAGTCAATGCTTACCTGGTGCTTAACCTGTACAAAGGACAAGCCCTGATCCAGCTGTATGATAAGACATCAATTCACTTCAGGTATATGGCTCTTCTCTTTAAGTCCAGAGATAAAGAACAGGTGTCTAAACATCTTTGTTCCTGTGTGAAAAAGTGGAACAATAATAACTCTCTGATAAAAATCACAGTAGCTACATAAGAAAGCTTATTTTATACTCTTAGGTTATCCATGAAGTGGCTGTAAAAGTAAGCTAGAACATTAACAGCACAGCATAACCTACTCCAAACAAATGTCTAAGATGTGATCATCTTTGGAAAACCCTTGATGGTAAAAATGAGAAGATGATTGATATGAAAATAAATCACTTATCACTGAATCCAAAAAGCACTTTATATGAAGGCCTACAGGCAGATAGATATTATTCATTTCCAGGCCAACATGATGACACAAGTTACACCCCTGTTGGTAAATTGCTCAATGTGCATCATATAAAAAAGGCTTTGCTTCAATTCGATGTTATATATATTTAACATTTAAATCACTGCCAAACTGAGTCATATACAATTCTGACTATAAAAACATTTCCCTGAATGAGCTAGAAAAAGAGAGCAAGTACATCACAGAAAACTGAGATTTAAAGTTAACAACGAGAACAAAAAGCGTTAACATATTCTTTGCAACTTAATGATGCGTCAGCAGTGTGTCGGACACTACAGGGATGAGGCAGGATTCAAATGGTACAGCAGTCTCATTTAAACAGAACCATCTTAATCCTGCATCATCACTTTAAAATGGAAGCACTGAACACTGTCTATGTTGCTCTGTAATGTGTCTTTAATCTAACGGGATTTAATTCTTGTATCCTAAGGCAGACTGAAATTATATTTCACAGGTTAAGATCAAACGTCTCCCTAGAATCTGCATTTTATGAAAAATGACCACAGTTACCTTTAAAAATACTGTCAATAACCATCTAGAGAAAAAAGGGGGATTTTACTAAGGATGACAAAAAGTGAAACCGATATTTTCTGAGGTAACTGAACACATTATCAAAGCCAAGAAATAGGCCTGCAGCACATCACACATGGCACAGAGGCCTATTGACTATCAGTAGCCTGAAGGGGCCTTGTGATGGAGCTTTAGTCAGAACCATAGTACAAAGTACAACCGAAGTACAACACACTGGGGGAATTTGCCTTTAATCTCTGGTTGTGGATTTTGGATACAGCACTTATCCACTTACAGGGTTGTATTCAGATCAAACTAAAATGTTTTTGTTTGACCAGACTTCAGGCACAGTCACAATGACCAGAGTAAAGGGAGTTGAAATATATCCTGACCTTCTTAGCGTGTGCCAAAAAGCGTGCAGTGTGAAATTAGAATATGCCACATCATATTTCCTCTCTTTTTACTTTTCCTGTACACTTGTAGATTTATTTGTACACTGCCGGCCAGTTTTTTGAAATTTTTCTTGCTTAAAATAATTAATTTAGGTTTGATACATTTGAAAGAAGGAAACAAAAGAGCACTTATAACTGAGGATTAGAAATGATCTCTTCTTAAACTAAAATCTTAAGCCATTTACGTTTTGTTCTATATTTAGACTGAGATGAATCTTCATACGTTGATACAATATTTGTTTGATGCCCACAGAAAAAATAATCTTGATTTTCAGCCTCCTAGCTCTGTGATTTATTATTTATTCTTTTCAGGTCATGGTCTGCCTAACAAACAGCTGGAACAGACTAGTGTGATCCAGCTTAAATGTATCTATATAGTTCTTCCATACTATCTTAGGAAATAAATAAGCAAAGTCAAATACACATGGCCACCCTTGGAGCACAGATTAGTGAGTGCATCAAAGTGATAGCATCAGATTTTGCATCAGTGTTAGACACACACACACACACACACACACACACACACACACACACACACACACACACACACACACACACACACACACACACACACACACACACACACACACACACACACACACACACACACACACACACACACACACACACACACACACACACACACACACACACACACACACACACACACACACACACACACACACACACACACACACATATATATCAAAGAGCCCTTCTTGAGGCTTTGCATAGCAAACAGGTGCTAGATTAAATCAGAAGGGTACAAACAAAAGCACTGTGTCTGTTACTTGGCTTTTCAACACAGCAACCAAGTCAAAGCCTGAAACGCTTAAAGTTAGACTCGTGTTTCAAACCATGAGAAGAGAAAATTCACATGTGATTGCCAAACTAATGTAGCAACTGTGATTTATAGTGCTCCATCAATTGGAAAAAAGGCCAAAAGACATTGCGTGGTGTATGGTTCTCAAATAGTAGTAGTAAAGTATTTGATATGATAAATGTACATGTGTGGAATATGCAGGCAGTTGAGGCCGGAGGCCGGAGTTCTGTGGACAGAGAATGCAGGATTATTTCTAAATATGGTAATGATGATGGAGGTCTATGGCACAGATGAATAAACTATATCAGGGTTTGGATTTACTGGCAATACTTGTTATACATTTACTTTTAGCTACAACCTTTCATGATATTTGCTGGCATTAACAAAGATAATGACCAGCTGTATTGTGTAAAGGCACTTCAAATGTAGTTTTAATTGCTATATTACTATGAATGATAATATCCGAAATGAGCACATAATGTTTTGCCAATGGTAGAAAAATGTTGGTACTACTTTTTTTTTTACTTTGAAGTGCTGAAGCAGGCAGTTCTCAGTTTGGAAAGATTTAGAAACTAACTTTTTTTTCAGCATGATTCAGCATTCAAAATATTATCAAAAAAATATTGAATTGTACTAATAACTCAAAGATTGCACACCAAGCTTGTGATATTGTACAGTTTCAGGGTTAAATGTTGATATGGCCCTAACTCAGAAGCTTACTTTTTACATGTGGGCTGACTAGCCCTTTTACGCCGATGTCTGTACTTGGAAGAAAAGTCCCTGACAGTGTGATCGTAAATATTGCATGAGGTGTAAGGCACTAGCTGTTCTGGGAAGCAAATAAGTAAATCAACAACAACGTCATGGGCAGGACCTGGCCTGCACCTGTACAGCTCGGTGCTGCAGGCCATGACATAACACAGAGAAACAATCCCCAGACAGCTCAGTCATGAGCAATATTAGCCCACAGAGGCATGGTCATAGCAGCAACAGTAAACTAAATGGTCCCATTTTCTTAAGCACAACCTGTTCTGTTTCCTTGTGTCCAGTGCTTTTCTGTCAAGGTTATTGTCCCACTTTCATGCAGAGCTGCATCTAGAGAGGGGCCAAACCAATGAATGTTCTTCTTCTTCTATCCTGCCTCATCTGTTCAATGTCAGTCTCATAAGAAAGCCTCCCTAAACACATCAATCATGAGAAGCACACAGAGGTTATCTATGACTCTCTGAATGTGGAAATACAGCTAAAGAAAATTTGAATTATTCACCCCTGGTTTCTGGATAAAATGATTAGGACGTTTCAAGGATAAAACCAAGCCATGACACATGCTTTTATCCACGGAGTTACAGAGTACCTGGAATATGTTTACAGGACTGGGTGACTGCAACAATCAGACAATAAACCTCACATCAAAACCATAGTTAAGGTACAACTGAGTTCATTTTAGAAAACAAGTACAAAACATGTGGGGTTACTCTAAAACATGAGGCAGGAAGTTAGCATTTTGAGAGTGACATTCAAATGTATTTTAATAAATTCAAGATACAATGGAGCAAAATCATCCACTCTAATGTCTTACTCCAAAAACTATTTCAAGCGCAACATCCTCATCCTTTGTCTCCTCCATTAATGAGTGACTTTCGTGTCACCTTTAGGGATAAATTCAATACAGTAACAGCTACAATTAATACAAAAAGAATGTAAAGTCTTATTGTCAAGTTTGTCAGTGAGTCACTGTTTTAACTCTGGGGTTATTAACTGAAGTCATAATTTGCATTAGTTTGGATTGCACTGCATAGAGATGTTCCTTTTATTGTGTACACCCTGCTAGAGCTCACCATCTTATTCTGGACCCACATCTCAAAGTAGACTGCAGTAGACGTTGCCATGTGATGATGGATAGGGTTCCCCCTAGTGGCCTCCTGCACACACCTCTGTCAACACCCTGGAATATTTTGTGAAATGGACCAGATCCTGCAACACTTCAGAATATAAAACATATATATCAGATCAGTGTGTGCAGCCATTCACTTCTGTGAAGTTTGTTTTGGCAACAGAGAAAAGGGGTGGCATAAGTCTGAAAAAGGTGTTTGCTTGATGATTGTTTTTAAATTCACAGCACTTGTTGCACTTAAATATATTAAAACCAGGGACAAGAGTAACATAAAAAACAATCAATGAATAATTGAATCTGAACACGGGATGGTTAACATTAATGAAGTTAAATACAACATGGCATTATAACATAATAAGTGTTACACATGCATGTATTCATTTGTAACACTCACTTTATCCACGATGTTAAAGATGGAGTGAAGTTATCTTTACAACCCATTTTTACAGTAAGAAAAACCCATATGTAAAGTCCCATTTTATCCAATGCATGGATCAGCTGGCTTCCTTTTTTGTGTCACTCTAAAGGCTTCAGGACATTTGTCAGAAAAAACCCCCCACTAACTAGGCACACTAATGACATAGCTGTGGGCACGGGGCATTTCATTTATCATTACAAAACGAAATGGTTAATCAACTACTTAAAAGGGATGAACTCAATAAATATCAATGTCACTCTTTAAATGTTATCTCATACACATTCTCAAATGTTGTGTAATTTCAAAGGTCTATGAAGCCCCTTGAAGTTAATTACATACCAGATCCAATGTATTAGTTTGTAATAATAATACCAACTGACTGCTCCACTTACAATCATTTAATTAGCCTATTAAAGATAAGGGGGGGGGGGGGGGTAAGTAGCTGAACCTCAGTGAGTCTTACTCCCCACCACACACCCACACCCACACACACACACACACACACACACACACACACACACACACACACACACACACAGATTTTGGATTAAAGCAGCACTGCTATATTTCAATAATTTCTTCTAAATACATAGAAAGATGATTGCGGGCAATCCTAACAGCACCGTTTAATTTATTCAATTAATCAAAATAAATCATCAGAAAAATCTTTTGGAGGCCATTTTGATAAGCAAAACATCACATGCATGTACCATCTTCCTGTTTTGTTATTGGTTGGAAGCCTTTTCATTAACAATGTTCGTGTCACTGCACTACTTCATTATTATGCCTACAACCAGTGGGGTCGGTGGGAATATTATTGAAAGTGATATGCCCCGAAGCTGACCTCCTCACTGGCAGGTGGGAAAAATGAGTGGTGCGTGTAAAGCACTTAAGTCAGGTGGCAATACTTTAAAATTGGTTTCGATTTAAAGCTACATTAAACATATTTTAGATGCAGCAGGATGGCGTACAAGCCAGGAATTTGGGTGAACAGACATCTTCCGGTTTAAATGGTTTAATTTAAGTGAAACATTTACTCATGTTCTCATAGTAGGCCTTTGGCTTTTCTCTTTGAGCACCCACATTAAAAGGCAGGGTGCTAGCAAGTTAGTTCAGTCAATGGCAAACACATCTGAGGTGGATTCACTAGGGAAATACGGGTGAATTTTAAGTTTTAATTTAAGATTAACAACATGTTTTACATTAAGAGAAAGCAGATACAGTTAACAATTACACAGCAGGCCTACATGAGTTATGAATTAGCTTGGTTTTAAAACGGGAACACATTAATCAAAGTGCTTTTAGCACAGTTAAAGAAGTATACTATAGAAAGTAGCTAGTATAGTTATATGTTACGTGTTGCTTCTCTGTTGTTTACGTTATGGAACAGCAGTTCAGAGCGAACATTAAGCATCTGTTTTTAAACTCAACACACTATTTGTTAAACCCCACAGGTGGTTTGGCGCTCACCGCAATTGTGAAGACATTTTCAGGATCCTTGTAGAATCTTCTGTCATACTGGCTGGAAAAATACTCCAAACGCAGCACAAAACTTTCAAATGTTTTGTCAAAGAAACTAATATGGCAGCCGGAAGTGACATGACGTGTCTACAGTGAGTTGAAATCAATTATGTTAAAAAACACGTGACGATTTGGGTTTTGCTTTGACGGAGCCTATCTATCTATCTATCGATCGATCGATCGATCGATCGATCTGAATGCATCTACATAGATTTAAGACACCCAGTCAGTCAGGTGCCGTTTTTTAAAACAGTGCACCAGTGCCATCTACTGAAACATGTTTGAAAATGCATGATCACATTAGGACCCAGTAAAGTGACTCCAATCGTAGTTCAGGCCAGGGTGTGCTGCCTTCACAACTGTCACCAAAAAATGGCCCCAGTTTATTTTATGATTTTTTTCATGGCCCAGCTGAAAATAATAAAAATCGTTCTAAAAATGGTGTTTATTTTAGGGGCTATGCAAATAGGTCACTGGTAAATCATGGAATTAATGTGGCTCTATTCTGCATGTCCTTCTTAAACAATGTGTCAACTGTCATTATCTTTTTGTATTGATAGACACATTTTTGTGGGGGTAAAATTTCAGTTAAAGAAAAACTGGCTTCATGCTCAAAGCTGAAAACATAAGAACATTTGCATACACACATTTATTAATCGCTGCTTGATTGTTTTATTCTCTAATAGGAAGCCTGAGCATAACACCAGGAATGGGGGAGTTTCTAATTCAAAAAATCTGAATGAGAAGAGCGGTGTGTTGAATCCAAAAAAGCTACAAAACATTGAAGGTCTACAGAATGTAAGATGTATATGATGTACAGAATAGGCATCTTTATCTCTGCAAAATCATAGCTTACTATAAGGTATGTTCAAGCTCTTAAAATCTATTTCAGATCTAACATAGCAGCAGACCCATGTTACAAATAATCATTTTGGAGCCTGTGTGTTTTATCTTGAGGGGGAAGCATGTTTCCAGCCCTTCAAAGAACTAATCTACAAACCCCCCTTCATCATTACTTCATAGAGAATGACTACACCTACTAAGAAAATGGCAAAAAATGCACATGACCCTCCTGGAAACAGGAATAATGCACACTGCACCTTCCTTTGAAGAAGCTTGTGTTTCAGTCTTGTTTAGTTGGCTTACAAATTCAAAAATGAATGATTTCTTAACAAAATAATAAACATGTTTTCATTATATTGAATTCGGAATAACATTTTAAATAATTTGAATGCTAAAAATTCAATCATGTATATATATATTTATTTTTTTAATGTAGCAAAAATAACAAAAAATATTTAAATATGTATATATACCAGAGGACAAATGCTTGGTACTTAATAACAGGACAAGAGGGTATGCATTTTCATTTGGAACATCGTTATATATTCTTTTCAAATAAAATACTGCAGTCCCCTATATTTTGTGATGCTCTGCATGTACAAAAGGCAAAGAGCATGAGTGGGGGATCTAAGCCGTTTTGGTGTCTCACACTCAGTGGGTGAGAGTTGGCAGCCCTGTCATTTTCAACCAAAAGTGGAAAAGTTTTCTCTTTTTCTTTCTTTGTGTGACTCTTAAGGGACCAGCACCTCTCTGAGGAAGCATTGGCTAAGCGGAGAAGCTCTAGAGGGCATCCAAAAGAGACTTACGGACAGCGCTACATGACCATTGAAAAGTAAATCAAAGAGAAGGTGGTGCTGGTTATTCAGTATGTGTGTTCATTAGGCTTTATGACAAAGAAATATTTACTGCACCTTAACAGGGCTTGCATAAACACTACCGTTAAGGGTCATTCCAGTTAATGCGTGTTCATTACATGTTGAGTGCTGGTCATTGCTTTATCTCATGTGCTCATGTTGCTTTCCTTTGTTCAGAATAAGAACACAGTGATATTAACGAATCAATCCTTTAACTGCATTTAAAGAATCAAATTAGCTGATGAAAATTAAATGCTAATATTTAAAGTTGCTCTTTATCTGGCTAACATCATGGATAGCCAGTTACCTAAAAACTGTAAGTCAATTTTGATTGATGTGATAATGATTTAATGGCTATGCCACAGTAATGTTGTGTAGAGTCAAAACCAATATTTTATAGAAATACGGTGAATCATGCATCAACCTTTAGTTCATGCATAGTTCAAGCATTTAAGTACCCTGTATTGGTATTGGTAGAGGTCAATGTAAACTTAAAAGGAATAAAAAAACGAAACAATTTAGGACATCAAAACATTCTGTACAATTTCATTGGCTTGAAATATGTGAGGTAAGGTGGAATGTTTTTGTTGTTGTTAACCAAAGTGAGCATTTATTTTCAGTATTATATTTATCCCGTCAGTTCAGTCATGTGAAAAAGTGTACAGGATATACGTACTGCACAAGACAGTTCTACATACAATTTAATTATTCTGCGTTTTGCATACTAAACTTGTTCAAATTGCAAAAAAACAAACAAGATATCTCAACCTGCAATGATTGCGTAGCTGGACCAGACAAATCAACATTGTATTTCTACTTGCTCCTTTCATGCTCCTCGGCTCTCCTTTTTCCTTTTAGTGGGTATTATTGACCTCCCGTGTTGATTCCCTAAACTTTTCTGTTGGTCCAGGGGTGCAATTACATGTTAAAAAAGCCCCAAGCTGGATATTAAATGGGAATGTTGCTGTTCATTGTCCTGCCATAAAGGTAAACTCCACCAATTGTATGCATGAAATTAGGGTTAACATGTCTTAGGGCGTATTGTATTTTTGGAATACAAGGTTGGCTAAAGCTTTTAGTGGCTGCAGAGGAAGCTGCAAGAAATCTAATAAATCATCAGGTAACAGTTGGGGCTCAAAACATAGATGAGTAAAAAAAAGGTAAAAGTGCGGTTACCGTATGTCTGTAGCCAGCTCCTCTTTGCTATAGGCTAGCGGTTCAATGCTTAATTAGCCACTATGAGCATTACACGTCCAATTTTCTGATCGTAATTCTGGCGGTAGAGTTGCATTGTGGATAATGAAGAGCAGCATGTTTGAAAAAGTAGAAGAAGTCCCTGGCTGTGATTGAAATTATACTAGCATTATTTGTGTGTTACATAAAATCATAATGTATTCGCATTCCAATGTATGTGGATCTGATTGTGAGTCGGAAAATGTTATTGAAGTGTATTGCTAAATTGGTGCAGTATTCTTTTAACCCTTTGGCCACAGGGGCCCCCACCTACTATCCAATCTTTAAAAAATGCTTGCTGATTTTTGAACTTTAACTTTATTCTTTCGCTTCAGAGAAATCTCAAGTAGCATACGGTACTTCATCTTCCTGCTAAACTGAAGAGCCTGGGTTTCAGCCAAGTAGGAGCAGTAATCAAAGCATCTTGCCTGCTAACCACCCGAGGGAGCATAAGAGGGAGTACGTCTTAAATCCTCATCAACCCATCATAGGGACAGTATCCTGCACAGTTGTGAGAACTACACCCAACACAGCAAAGCCTATGCAGTTAGTCTGATCTAAAGTGTTGGTATTGTGGCATTCATTCATCATTACCTCTCTGGTAAAAGGACTAGTTTGATCAGTCTCTCTCTCAGTTTCAGTCTTCACTGATTTTGTTGCTGATGAAAGATTTGAATAGCTTGCATTCAAGCCTGGCCTCTAGTCCAGCACTCTGGGTACCCTGAGCACCCTCAGCTACAAGAACTGCAATACTTCATATCTTTGGTCTGCTATATCAGGTTACCCCCTCTAGATTTTACATTTATGTTGAAATCACCAGTCAGTTTGGTGTTGTTGCAAAAAACAACCCCCACATGTTCCTCCTTTCTGCTTGCTTCCTGTTTCTAAGAATCTTTTCTGAGTTCCCCTCTCTGGGGTTCCTCCTCAGTTTATGTAACAAAAAAAACCTGTTTTCAAATCTCTAGCCATACAGACCCTTAACCTTCTCACGGGCACCTGCACGACTCATTAGGAACCTATGTACTGATGCCTTGGGGTCTTCATAGTCAGATTGTTTGGATTTTGCGGGAAGCCTGTGAGAAAATACTGCAAAGATTAAAAGAGTTTCCAATGGGCTGGTCCCCACAACATGCTTGCATCTTGAGCTTTTGATGGCCATCATAGGCCATCCAGTCACCCAAAATGTACATCATTTTATCTCAGCCCCTTGTGGGTATATTGTGGTCATTTGTGATATTCCAAATATGGGTGTGGGTAAAGTGGTCCATATATGTTTTTGTTTCTTTTGAATTTCCTCCATGACTCCAGCCTATACCCTCTGAGCATTTATTGCGATATCCAATCGGCGATTTGAATCGAGTAATTGCCAGGAAACCAGCAGGGATGCCAGGAAGTAACTACTTTAAAAAAGATATGGTGTCTCTTGCACCTTCCAAACATTGGAGATTAGGGCGTTGCGGGGTTCTTGTGGCTTATAACAATTAAGCTTTCAGAACTGATCCTCCACTTTTGGCCCCCACTTTATACAGCATCTGGCAGGTGTGGAGATGGGAAAAAGAATGCAGGGTTTAAGCACTAAAACTATCCTTTCCATTCTTCACCCAATTAGCCCTATCCCATTTTTATGTGTACAATTGATTAAAAAAAAACACCTTAAGGACGGGATTTCTGAAAGTGTAAACCCTTATTTACATCGAAACAATTCAAAACACAGTGACTAGAATTGTGTCTTTTTGGGCCGAAGCCGTAATCATCGGAAAAATTCAAGTAACGGTGTGGTAAACTCTATGCCATGTCTTCTGCAAGCTATAGGTGCAACTCCTTGCCTAAACCAAATGAAATATTTCCACTAATAAGATGGGATCGGACATGGACACTCTTGTTGTGTATTATATTTATTGAAAGGAAACTCTGGTTAATGTCTAAATCTGATTCTCAGGAGGAAAGATCTTGAGTTGGCAGGCTTTTTACCACAACTTTGTATGTGGTTAATTGGAAAAGGTATAAACAGTTCCAATATAGACCAAGTTGGACAACACATCATTAAAAAATCCTTTGTTTAAAGCATTCTGTATAACCTCAGGGTTGGTATTCACCCACTAATTTATCAAGTCAGCTTGATCCTGCTGTGAAAAAAAAACAAAAGTAAGAATGAACTCAACATTAATGTATATAACACTTCAGTATGTACACTCACCTGCTTTGTATGAGTTCATATTTAATGATGTCACAAGAAGATCTGGAGGTTCGTTGAGGCAGGCTTGACCTTATGCTAACTGTTGCTCGAAAAAATGCCAATTCCTTTCTCTCAAACCTAGAGAAATCCTCATGGTAACTTTGCTTCTGGCGACTTGCTGTTAAACCAAGTGGTCTCAATGAAGGTCACTGTCTGACGAAAAGAAGAAAACAAAAAGAAATGTAGGCTTGAACTATGCTTTTTTATTTTAGATGCAATCATTTGGAGGCATGTTACAGTTTTTGATGGGAATCATAGGATGAAAGTATAACTTACTGGCCACCACTTCCACTGGCTGAATGTCTTTTGTAATACAGATGTTGGTGAGTTGAATCGTATTTTGTGGTGATTCTAGCATTAACTAATTAATATACGCCTTTTGGAATCAAACAGACAAATGGGCCATGTGATTTTGTATTTCAAGTTCTCTGAAGTTTTGTAAAGTCATGAATGTGTGTTGGCCTACCGGTTGGTAGTTCCGCTAACAAAGTCTTTAGAAAATCCAAACACTTAAACTAAACTAGTGTTAGCAGTTACATACCTTTTAGCAATTTATGTGATTTTATAAAGGTAGGATTGGCTGTTTTGCATAATTCTGATGGCAAACTACTTTAAAGATTCCATGAGGTTGTAGAATTGGAAGTCTGATTGAAACAGGTCAAGAACAGTTTTGAGTTTCAGTCTGGAAAATGATGATGTACACTGGCCATGAATGATGTTGAGCTGCAGTAAAGTCAGCAATGAAGATTATGGTGAGGCCACGATGAGTGTATGATCACCAAAATCAGACATCAAACCAGAAAGTGAAAGACCCATAACAATGTAAACAAACGTTCTGTACATTTATATTCACTCTTAATCTTTCCTTTAAATGACGATTTTGTTGTATGAACTGTATATTGCAACTGAGATGAAACAAACTGAAAACTGGGTTATTTGCTTTAAGGTCAATTAACAGGGTTTACTTATCAATCTAACAAATTGTTCTTGACTTGTGTATTTGAAAAAAGAGCAGCTAGCTTACACTAGTAGGGAAACAATAAGCTTTGAGGGGGAAGCAATGTAACAGCAGACATGTTTCTACTAATGCCCACGCTTGCATTAGGGTACATCAATTCAGTACAGCTACAAATAACCAAAAACATTAAAAAATATATAGATTGTAAATTGCCTGTATTTGAAAATTGTATTCATATTTCCTGTCACACACACCCTGCCACTCTTGTTACTTGACAATATTATTGCTATTAGACTATATTACATTTTTTATGTAAACTCAGTTGGGTAATAGGTTAACCTTCATCTAATAAAAAATATTGTGGTTTAAAAAATGAGCAGATACCTCAAAATAATTCAAAGAGCATGCCAATCACTGAGTTCAATACAGTGTCCTTTGTAGCTCCTCATCCCTTTTTGGATGACGTAATATTTTCCACAAAAAGACTTCTTAGAAATGAACGTTAATGTCTCAAAAGAAGTTTGGATTTTATCTCCAGAACTCATTTAAAAAGCTCAAATAATGATTGTATGTAAAAAAGCAACCTTGTCTTGCAATACCTAAATAAAATGTATGATCCTCACTTTACATTAATCTACTATCTACCTGATGTATTGCAGTAACATTATAGGCCCGTTACTTTTGATATTTGTTTTTGTTTGTTAATCAGTTTAATTAAAAAATGTTTGATTTAGAAAATGCATGAATCTCATACTTATTTTTGAGATGCCTTACAAATATGAACTAAAGCAATCAAGGCATTTAGTAAAATGTTGGACTAAAAATCTGATTTTCAATGCAAAAGGTGCACATAGCTGAAGCCACTCATTACCCGATCTTTCATATTGACCAACACAATTATTATTGTTTGTCGGATGCATCTTTGCTAGAGTAGAGCTGGAAGGTCAGTGTTTCAATTACGGATTGCATTGCTGATAGCTAGTATCAGATCCTTGATCATCACATCACTGGGGCCAGTGGACGGAGTTAACCTCCTGCGGGCCACGCTAGCTAAGAACTAAGCGCTGTTACTAAACCCGTCAGATGGAGGAGCTGCAATCACTGTAGTATTGCTAATGAGGGAAGTCATGTGTACAATTCCCCAAAAGCTTATTATATATACAAATATTTTCAATTCTATTCTGTGCTTTTTCTGTTTCATAAATAGCCCCAAAAACATCCTTTTGTTTCAGCCAAGAAATAGTTGAAAATGTTTGTTGGTGTAACCTTCAAATGTACACAATACATGTGGAATGTTTTTTTTAATAAGATTTGAATAATGATCTTTCATGGGAGAAAAAAATGTTTTAATCTATGTGATGAAAAACAGATTTACATTTTGAAAGGAATAAACCGATATATATAAATAGAGTATTTTTTTTTCTGAGAGATCAATGAAAACCTTTGTGTCTGTACACTTAATAAAAAGCTACTGTCAGCAGCTGCTTTGCTTAGCAAAAAGACTTGAAACAGAAGAAACACCTAGGCTGTGGTCAAATGGTATTTGTTTTCTTAGGAAGGTTCCTAACTAAGAGAAAACACAAGTGGCAGCCATGATAACAGCCATTGAAATGATGTGAATGCTAAGGAAAGGTGCTTCAATCTTTTCTTTCTTATCTCCTTTAGCTTAAGGTATACTGGACCATACTTACGGAGATAATGCTGTACCAAAATTCCTTGCAGCAGCAACATTTAAAGTAAAGCTCAATCTGCCGTACCTGTGTATTGTACTCGATGGATAAAAGTGGATGTTTTGGATAGGAATCGTTAACTGGACATTGAGTGTTTCAAGGGTTATAATAAATGTGCTAAAAAACGAACTAATTGTATTCATAACCTCCTTATAGCCTACTTATCACATCAACACATATCCAAGAAATATAAATGTAATCTATATAATATGATGTTTAACATATGTTACGGCAATATGCACAATTTGGTACAAACGAAACAGATGCAGACATTATGAAAATGACTATTTTTGGTACGATTGTGTTCAGTAAATGACTGTTTACTGTTTGAAGTAGTTTAACCTTCAAAATGCAGTTAATACACATTTAAACATTATATATTTCCTTTTATTTCTGCAAAATACACAGTACTAGACATCCTACAGTGTAAGCACTCCTTTCTTTAATAATAGTGATGAAATTAACAGTGTTCTGGCAGACACACTGATGAGGAATAATGTGAAGCAAAACCCAGGGAGGTCAAATTAGTCAATTTAAAAGGTCAAATCGGTTTGGTTCTCCATTTGACATGAACATTTTCTAATAGATAAAGCATGTGTATATATGGTTTATCTGCTCTTGTCTAAAAACAAGGTATTCAGCCCCTCTCATTTAGTGTGAGTGTTGATTAAACACAAAAGTCTCTGCAAATCTCTTCTGTAATTAGTGATTTTTCAAGCCCATTCTTACCATTTCCACATAAACATTTTCCTTTGCAGTTTACTGCTTCCCTAATTTTTTTCTTAGAATTTATTTTCACTGAAATGTTCCTGTCTTTCAGAGCTTTCAGTGTTTTTTTCTCTGTTTTTTTTTTTTTGCTATGCTTTTCTCTCCCTGCTTTATGCTCCTTTTGCTCTGTATCTTTTTCTGTCTCCTCCCTCTTGCTGTCCTTCTTTCTCTCCTTCCTTTTTTCTTAGGCTGCTTTTCATTCTGTTTTCTTTCATTGTTTTTCTTTTCTTTCTCGCCTAGGGACCCATTTTTTTTCTCTTCCTCTATTCAGGTTTTCTTTATTCTCTTTTCTGAATAGTTGTGGTACTTTAAGGGGAAGGGGAAGGCGAGGGAGAGGGGAGGGAGGTTAGTTTCAGTCAAAGCTGCAGAACAAAACTTCCTCCCACACCACATGCAGTGTCTCTTGGAATGAGTTTGTCAGTGACTTGAAGACACACTCCCCCCCTTATGTATACCGCCATGGATGACAACCCTACAGTGAATTGGTATTAGGCCAACAGACACACACACATGTTCTATAGTGATGATTGTCCTCTTAAATATCAATGGAGCATGCTGGGAAGAGCCTCTGCGTCCCAGCCTGTGTTTATGGTAAAGCAGTGTTGGTACTGTGTGCAGTATCACATGGTGACACATGATGTGGTGGTGCGTTAAACCAACCACAGCTGTGTGTGAATACGATTATCTCCAAACTGAGGTGCATGGAGGGAGGCATTTGTGTTTCACAGGAACATCTTCATCACTGCGGAGAAATGACAGGCTACCTTACAGGAGGCAGCCCCGTGTCGAGGAGCACTGCCTCCTCAACGGCTTCGTGCTCAGTGGGAGTCCACTCAGATAAGCTCAGTGTTGTCCACTAGTAAATCCAAAATAATAAAATCATAAGCGCCAGTCTGTAAATTTGTTGATTTGGAAATAGCAACAACAAAAAAATATGTGGGGGGAAAAAAATCCATTACTGCACTGCTGAAAGACAGAAGCACAGCAGCCAGTTAATCTCCAGATATCATGACATAAATCATTCCTCTTTCTTTATGATAGTAAGAAGACTTCAGCCTCCTGCACCTTTCAGTCTCTCACACACACACTCACACATTCTGCCCGAGACAATTTAATGCATGACTCAATGGCATTGAAAGTGGGTTGGATAAATTGGAAATGATTAAAAATGCAGAGTTGACAGGGAAACCGATAAAACTTTCTCTCTATAAGTAAGAACCAAAAACCAGCATGATGGAATGGCAGGCTTGAAGGGGAGAGAAAGGTGAAAGACAGATGAAAGTGAAGAGAGATAAAAGCCCGAGTGAGGAGGGTGTGGGATAAAGCAGGAGGAAGGGAGGCAGAGATGAAAGCAAAATGAGAAAGATAAGAACAGAGTGAGAGAGACAGAGAGGGAAACGGAGGAAGAGATAGATAGTGTACAGAGCAGAGAGAGAGGTAACCATGGAAACAGGAGGAAGGTACAAAAGAAGAGATAGACAAAGGGTTTGATTTAAAAGAATGAAACTTGGACGAAAGAAAAGTAATTCCGACTGAAATTTGTTACCGGGAGGTGGTGGAATAATACAAAGGAGTGACGGCCATAGAGGGACAGTGGCTGTGTGTTGTAGCCCAGGTTGAATGTGGTCGCCTCTAAGCAGCACATAAGGCACTCCAGAGACCTCTAGTGTTAATAGGCTTCGGAGGTTCATTGTGGGCCTCACCTTGACTAAATCTGGGGCCATTTCACTATGTAGGACACTTGCATCCACATCGCTTGTTTTCTTTTATGTACGTCTTCTCTATTGCACACATATTCCAGCACCTACACATAGAAAATATGCATGCTGAGGCTGTACAGTATATTTTATAAGCATACTTTTCCATGAATCACAGAGCAGGAAGAGACTTCAGAGCGACTAAAATAGGATAAAGTGCCTTGGTAAAATTCCTCTCCCACCTTACTGCAATGAAAAACTGCATTCCTGATAAGAAGATATGAGTTCTCCGTGGTCCTACATTGTGTTTGCTGACTTATTGAATGAACTTGAGGTGCATGTTGAATTCTGCACTGTTGACTATCCCTTTTCCTGTTGAATAAATGCAATGTGCCCATATATTAGTATTCATATTTGTATATCTATATAGAGTTACAGACAGACAGAGGTTTTTTATTCTGTGGTTTTTGAGTCTCTTGTGGCTATTCCTCTTTCTCCCTTCCCCCTCTCTGTTTTTCTCTCCTCTCTGTCTTTCTCTTTCGTCCTCTGTCTCTGTTTCTCTCACTCGCTCCCCCTCCCTCTTTCTCTTGATCTCTCTCTCCTCCTCTCTCTTGCTCTCCCATGCCCCCCTCTTTTTCTCGCTCTCTTATGCTCTCTCTCTTTCTCTTTTTCCTTCCATAGCTCTCTGTCTCACTCCCTCGCCCCCCTCTCTGTTCCTTTTATATCCTCCTTGCTGAATGCTCTTCTCCTCTCCTCCCTCAACTCTGTCTTTTCTCCTTTATATTCAGTCTTCTTTTTTTTTTTTCAAGCTCTCCCCACACTCCTTTCTCCAATGTTGTCTCCAAGCAGAGCTATTTCATTGCTAATATTCTGTCTTTCCATTTAGTACCCCCACTACAAATAGGGGGGAGTGATCTTTTATTTAGTTTTTTTTTGCTTTGGCCATCTCTGCATCCTGTCTTGAGGTTTGTGTTAGTGTGATTTGCTGAGTGAATTTAAGACTTGATTTGTTTAAATATACAGGGAGGAAAAATAAACATGCAAACATGGAATGCATTCATATTGAAACAAATACAGAATATGCTGCAGATTATTGTTTGTGTATTTGCTTGAAGTTGCATGTGATTCACCTATAGTCTACCTTGTCTAATCATGTATGCCTCACATCTAAAGTTGCTCTCCTCCGCAGCAGTGAGTGAGGCAATGCTGATAAAGACTGAAGCTTTGTTGTTGTGTTTTTTACTATGTGTTCTCCTGTCTGTGTGTCCATTCTGCTCTTACTGACCTTAATGGAAGAAGCTGGAGGCGGGCGACTTGGGTGTGGCTGCTTTTACACAGTTTTGTTATATTCCATCTGCATTGCTTAAATTTAAGCAGTGTGAGTGTGTACTGTCAAAAAGCCTGCTGTTGTTGTTTTAATTTATTTTGGAAAGCTTAATTACAGCAGCTAATCATGCTTGAGACTTACTATTATATCAGCATGCCGTGCAGAGGTGATACTGATCCGGATCTGGAAATAACAGAAGGTGTTTTGGCTTGCTGCCTTAGACACAGGTCTGAGAGGCATGGCCGGCTAAAACATCAGTGCTATAACTCAAAGTTCAAAACGCAGAGCAAACCGATTCCTCTCTTTCCTTTTCTCAGTTTCTGATCAGGAAAAAAAAACCTCACCTGAACGCTGTAGCTATCACAACCCTATACACACACCTACAAAGCTCCCGGTTTGCCTGACAGTGAAAGGATGTTGAATTATAGCCATCGCCTTGCACAGCGGCTCACACACAGTCAGGTTGAACTCAGGCTGTATGCAGGCTGTCACTGGGCTGGAGGAAGAAACAGCACTGACAATGTGAGGGTGTGTGGATATAGAGAAACTAGCATACAGATGATATACAACTGAATTTACCTAGACTATTGTCATTTCTCAAAGTGTTTTCTCACCTTTGTTTTAACCTAAAACAAATCTAGAAAAAAGGGAGTTGTCACCAGTGAGTCCTGCAGCTTTTTGATTCATTGAGCTTCTCTCAGGGGTAAAACAGACAGCTGTAAGCTAAATATGTCCCCCCTCTTTCTTTCTCTCTCCCTCGTTCTCTATCTTTCTCTCTTCCTCTTTCTTGAAAAATAAAAAGTTATAACTACGACCTATATCACAGAGAGGATGTGACATTGCATGGTTGTCACCCTATAGATAAACAACACACAGAACAAGGCCGGGTTTTAAAGAACTGACCAAGTGGTAGAAATACAGTAAGTCGTACGGACACGGGTGTCAGTAGTGTGTTATTTCAGGGCTGTGGGGAACTGAAAGCGTGCTGGTGTCAGTGGTGTGTGTGAAACTCACATTTGAAATCCCAGTTGAGGGTTATACTCTTGAGAGTAGGGCAATGGTTTACTTCCCTTTTACGCTCTTTCTCTATGCTCTTAGGTACCTGTATAACCTAAGAGGTGACATTTAACGCTCCTAATCCACCGTAGCCTTTCCCGCTATTAGTTTTCCATGCGCCCCCCCTACACACCGTGAAATGTACCCAAAGTAGATGGACAAGCGAGCAGGTTTTTGCTGTTATGAAGATTCAGGCCTGGAAAGGAGCCAGTGTATTTCTTCCCCAAACTTTTGTTGTCTGTGTCTTTTTCATTTTCCCCATAGGCTAGTTCTGTGTTGTTTTATGTACGTGTCCCTTGTTGTTTCTTCCATGTGGGTTCTTTGTCTTTCAGCCTCTTATCTCTTTGTTTCTTCCCTTGCTCTCCTTCTATTTTCTCTCCCATTCTCTCCCTCGACTTCCTGCTATCTCTCCCCCTCACTCACACCCTCACTCAATCTTTCTCTTTTCTCTCTCCCTCCCCTCCCTCACGCTCACTCTCATTCCCTATCTCTCCCTCCTCCTCCCCCCTCTCCGCTCCCCTTTCTCTCTATCTTTCTCATTCTCGCAGCACTCCCAGCCGCTGATGATTGATCAAGGTTTTCAAGGTTTGCCCTTTCCTGTTATTTAGTAGGAAATGTTTATGCACAGTCCTCAGCCTTACAGTCACAATTGGCATGTGTCCACACAGTGTTTGTCGCGCTTGCCTGCACCTATACACTCATTCCTCAAATACACTTTTTTTATTTTTCCCCACACATTTTCCCCATGTTTACTAGTTAAAATAGTAAGGTGGGCTGTGGTACAAAATAATACCTGTCTAATTATCGGGATTATCTTCAGTACTTAAGCACACAACCTGTACTTAGCCCGCAGGTACTCTGCCGCACTGTTTCTCAACACAGGCTGAAAGAAATCTGGAAGTTCAATAGTTAATGTCTTCCCTTGCTGTTTTTCCTTTTCCTCACTCTCTCCGTCTCTCTATCTCCTTTCCTCTCTTCATTCCCTTTGCTCTCACCCCCCTCCCTTCTCCACCTCTTCTTCATTCTGCACCCCCCTTCCTTTTTCTCTTTTCTCTTGCTGATGGACTCTTCTTTTTTATTTTCACACTCCACCATCCCCCCTTTTTTTCTTCTCTTTTTCTCTTCTTTCTTTTCACTGCATTTTCTTTCAAACCTCCCTCTATCTCTCTTCCCATCCCCAACCAGCCCCCCCCTCTCCACCAGCCCCCTCCCCTGCTCTTTCTTTTCTCTCTCTTTTATTCTTTCTTTCTCTTTCTTTTGCCACATCCTTTCTTATGCCTCAGCCACCCCCCCCCTCCACCACCCTCCCCCGTCTCTCCTTTCCCTTCTTCCTCCTTTTTGCTGCATTCTCTTCTTCCCTCCCCCACCCCGGCTCTCTTTCCTCTTTCCCTTTTTCTTTCTGTCTCTCAACCCCCCCACCCATACCCCCCTCCTCCTCCTCCTCCTCCACCTCTTCCTCCACTCAGCTTCACTCCCCCTCCCTCTGCTTCTTTCTTCCTTATTCTTTCTCCCCCACGTCTGTCTCCCTCCCTCCCTCTCTCCTAACTGCTTTTCTCTCCTTTCTTTCTCCTTCTCTTTTCTTTTGTCACTCATTTTTTTTTCCTATTCTTTTGAATTTCTCAGACAGTATACTTCAGGCTGTCTCAATAGTTAATTAGTTTGAATCAAGAAATAATGGCAGCTAACTACACGGTCTCAAGAAAGTTACAATTCTAGCATTTTTCCGACATTATCTGTCAGACTGTAGTGCTGCTGACAAACGCACCTCCACCCATAGTCTCTCTTAGTGTTTATGTGTGTTGTGAAAGTGTGTACGTGCCTCTATGTGTGCCTGCATACATACATATATATATAAACATGTTTGTGCGTGCGTAAATTCTCATATATCTGTCTGCATGCACAGCGAGAAACTACTGATTAGATTTTTATAACTGTTTGTGCGTTTGAGCACACGCTCGTAGAAAAAAGGAAATGCAAAGTATAAAGTGTGATCAAGAAAAGATAGAGCTTGTGTCTCTGTGCGCCTTCAAGAGAAATGTGTGTTGAAGGGTCATGCTGAATTGTATGTAGTGAGAAAGGGAGATAAGATGTGTGTGTGTGTGTGTGTGTGTGTGTGTGTGTGTGTGTGTGTGTGTGTGTGTGTGTGTGTGTGTGTGTGTGTGTGTGTGTGTGTGTGTGTGTGTGTGTGTGTGTGTGTGTGTTTATAAGAGAAAAGAGGAGAGAAAGAGAAGTGAGATGGGAAGGAGAGGGTGGGAGGAAGAGAAAGAAATGGGGAGATGCTGTGTGTGTGTATGGGGGAGACGGAGGGCTGGTGGAGGGGGGGGCAGGCACAGTCAGTTCTGATAACAGCAACAGTAGGAGGAGGATGAGCCGTGGGACCGCCCCACTCTCCCACAGATATAAATAGGAGGAGGATTTTTTTACTCCACTCATTTCTCCTGAAGGATGAGATCCCTGAAACACCTCAAACATCACTCCAGGAACAATGTGGTGAGTTTGTAACCTAAAGATGTGTTGCTGCTAATGGTTCGGCGGGGTTAGTGGTTACTTGCTGGCAGTTTTGTTAGTTAGCTATTTACACACATTTATCTGGTTGCGAGTGAGTGAGGGGAAGTGAGATTACTTTTAACATTCATATAAGTGCTGCAGTGGGAACATCTTTCCAAAAAGAGATAAGAGTTGTGTTTCTTATTTCTGCCGCACGTCTTCTGCCGCTGCTCTAATTGTTTGTCCTTAGGTGTCTCTCAGATGCAACTTTAAATGTGAAAGTACGGACTCTTGCAATTACTACCTTTTTCTCTCTCCATGTCATTTGTCTCTTTTTTCTTTCATTTTGTCAGCCTTTCATTTTGCTGTGCTTTTTCTTCTATCTCCGGCTTCCACTCCTTCCCTCCCTCCCTCCTTCCCCTCTTTCTCTCTCACTCACTCACTCAGTCACTCTGTCTTTCTGTCTTTCTCTGCCCCCCCTCCACCACCCTCCCGGCACACCCCCTCCCTCTCCTTTTCCTTTCTCTCTTCCCTCCTCTCACATGCTCACTCAATCTCTCCTTCCCCTTCCCTCCCCTCCCTCTCCTCCCCTCTTTCTTTATCTTTCAGCCCCTCCATCTCATTTCTCTCTCTGTCTCCCTCCCTCCACTCCTCCCCCGCCCACAGCTCTTTCTCCTTCTCTCTATACCTCCCTCCCTCTCTTTTCTCTCTCACACACATGCTTTCAAATACACACCCAGTCTCTTTCCTTTTCTTTCTCACAAACACACAGTCTGTCTCTGTCTGACTACTTTAAAAGCAGTAATTATAAATGACGTTGTTATCAGGGCATCCAGGTCTACTCTCCTCTCCCAACACACACACACACACACACACACACACACACACACACACACACACCTTTATTTCTGCTCTATCTCCTCTTCTTTTTCTCTTTTCTCCATCCACTCTTTCTCTCAGTATTGTGTCAGAAAAAGGAAGCAGTTTGTGCTGGTGCCTTTTGCAAAGAGTGAAGACCAGGGTGTAGTCTGAAAGAAAGTAAGGGTCAGAGAGGTTCTCTCTATATATTTCCTACAGCTCAGATCCATGCTAAGGAATAACCTGAACAAGTGGACTACAATATTTCCTTCTCCTTTACCACAAACAGCCAGACAGGTTGTAGCACAATTTCTTCCTCATAGTTTAACTGTTCCGCTTTTAGTTGGGTAAACAAGTGCATGTGTGTCTGAAACACTTCCGAACCATACAATTATGTTAGCGAGTCTTATGCATCGGTCTGGAATATGGAGTGAGCTCGAAGCTCAATCGAATGTCTGTTATGGATATGAGACAGCCTGGCGGCATATATCATCTTGTTAACGAAGCCCGGTGTGGCAGGCATATGAAGTCGGCTACGGTGAGTGTGAAGCTGAGCCACTTTGCTCCTCATGAATGGGACAGATAGCACCACGATGAGCTGACTTTGGTCAGCCCGGCTGCCTCGGGACCCCACAGGAAGTGCTGAGGACAGTCCACGGAAGTCTACTTCCTGGCTGGACCTGCATCCCTTGTTGTGTTCTTATTATTCTAAAGCCTGTCAAGGAAGGAAGCAGGGTGCTAACACATATCTGCCTTATCTCTTCAATCAAATGTTCTGTGGATTTAGAGCAAAGAAACAAGGCATGGTACGAATGCGGCTGAAAAAACATTATCTTCTTCTTAGGAGTCTTAGGAGAGGAAGATTTAAATAAATAAATAAAGCTTCTGCAGTCAGTCTGGATTTTTAAACAATAAATAATAGGACAATCATTTCAATATTCTCGCAACATTAAAACTTTTTGTTTGTGTTAAAAGGAAAGTTCCCAATATCATGAAGCAGCATGGGGGAAATTAGGTTATATAAAGAAACATTGTGTAAGGCAGGGTTCGTAGCAACTGAATAAAAACAAAACATACTGGGACATTATTTCTCCAAGATCATTTTCAAAAACCTTTCTGTTCATGTGTTTCCTTTCAGGAGGAGGAGAGTAGTCGCTTGGTGCGGACCTACCCTAAGATGACTGAGGGCCACATGGATGTGGGCACGCAGACGGAGCCTGTGGTGGTGCTATCTCTGGCTCAGGCAGCCGTTCTGGGCCTCATCTCCCAGAATGAAATCTTTGGGGCCACTATTGCTCCTAATGGCTTTTACACAGGGGAGCCCAGAGAGTGTCCCCCTCCTCAACCTGAGACAATGGAGTACGAGTACGCAGATCAGCTAATAGGGGCCAACGGGGACTACCTGGCTGAGCCTGCTGGGGAGAGGGAGCCCCAGCCGCACTACAGTGAGAGAAGACGGCCCGGGCCCCGTGGGAGGACCAAGAGGCCCAGGAGTGAGGAGGGTCACCCACACAAAGTAGCAAGTCCACAGGCTCAGGTTAAAGGTGAACGGCTTGACTCTGACACCCATCCTTCCTGTATTCACATGAACAGCAGGCAAAGTCCTGGCAATTCTGAGGAACCAGTCACCCAACAAGCTTCTTTAAAACAGGAGCAAGCCTGCGGAGACTGTCGGTCATGTGTAAGAGATACACCCAGGCCACAAACAGAAGAACGGCCAGAACAGGAAGAAGAAGAAGAAGAAAACACTGGTAGAGAAAGAGAGAGGAAGGAAGAGGAGTTGGTGGTGGAGGAAGAGGAAGAAGAGGCACTTAACCTCAAGACTAGTGGTGACACTGGCAGTCCTGTAGAGGGACGCTATTATGAGTCCAATGAGGTGGCATACGAGTCCGCGGACATGGCCCTTCCAGGAGAGTATGAGGACAACGGCCAGGCCATGCTGTGGTCCGACCCAGAGGGCCTCGCCAGGCGAATGCAGATCGACCGGCTGGACATCAACGTGCAAATCGATGAGTCTTACTGCGTAGATGTGGGAGAGGGTCTGAAACGCTGGAAGTGCCGCATGTGTGAGAAGTCTTACACATCCAAATATAACCTAGTCACTCATATTCTTGGCCATAATGGAATAAAGCCCCATGAATGTCTACACTGTGGAAAGCTCTTCAAACAGCCGAGCCACCTCCAGACTCACCTGCTCACCCACCAGGGGACCAGACCTCACAAGTGCACAGTTTGTGAGAAGGCCTTCACACAGACCAGCCACCTGAAGAGGCACATGCTTCAGCATTCTGATGTAAAGCCCTACAGCTGCCGCTTTTGTGGCCGAGGCTTCGCTTACCCCAGCGAGCTGAGGACCCACGAGAACAAACACGAGAACGGTCAGTGCCATGTTTGCACCCAGTGTGGTCTCGAGTTTCCCACCTACGCGCACCTGAAGCGCCACCTTGCCAGCCACCAGGGCCCCACCACGTACCAGTGCACCGAGTGCAACAAGTCCTTCGCTTACCGCAGCCAGCTGCAGAACCACTTGATGAAGCACCAGAACGTTCGACCCTACGTTTGCCCCGAGTGCGGCATGGAGTTTGTCCAGATCCACCATCTCCGACAACACGCTCTCACTCACAAGGTAATAGCATCGCACACCCTCACACTTAAGGTACTGAAATGAAAAAAAGGTGCCTTTGTCAACCAGGGTATGTGTTAAAAAAATCTGAATACCTAGCAGCATTCCAGTGCACATACAAAATGTATTTTAATGTCATTATAAAGACATAAACAACTATGGTATTAAGGCAAGTACATTAAGCCTCACTCAATCACAGCCCTATGTGTGAATCCTCATAGGAAAACGGGAGGTTAAATTGCACACTTGCGCCACAGCCTTTCCTCTAAAACCAGTTGCTTTGTAAACATAGCCTTCAAAGGCCTTAGTTTTTTTGTTTGGCTCAACCCCCCACTTGCATGTGTTTTGTGTTGTGTGTAGTTTGCAGAGCTGCTTCCCTTTGTCTCTGATGAATCACCCTGGTCTTTCTCTCCATTTCATTACAAAGTCTGTTTTATTCTATAGGGGGAACAACAAATATATTTCCATGCCATTTGCTTTTGCTCAATATTAAAATGAAAGTTAAATAATAAATGTTGGGAAGAAAGTTTTTACTTTCCATTCTTTTTTTAATTTTTCCACTCCGTCTTTCAACACTTGGTGGGGCTAATGTGATTTACATGCGTTGGAACAAAAGCCAGAATGCAAATGCTCCTTATGTTTTCTCCCTATGACTCATTCTTTATTTTCCTTTACACAATATATTAGGTAAATTAATTAAAAAGGTACAAACACTTTTTGTTCCCACAGGGTATGAAAGAATTCAAGTGTGAAGTCTGCTCTCGAGAGTTCACACTGTCTGCCAACCTAAAGAGACACATGTTGATCCATGCCAGTGTCAGGCCCTTCCAGTGTCACGTCTGCTTCAAGACTTTTGTCCAGAAGCAGACCCTAAAAACGCACATGATCGTCCACCTGCCAGTCAAGCCTTTTAAATGCAAGGTGAGTGAAGTAGAAAGGTTTTACTTAAAGAAAGAATTGTGTTTGATCAGGGAGGTTTACTGACTATTGCGCTGTTGTTTCTCAGGTGTGCGGAAAGTCTTTCAACAGAATGTACAACCTCCTCGGCCACATGCACCTTCACGCTGGCAGCAAGCCCTTCAAGTGCCCTTACTGCACCAGCAAGTTCAACCTGAAGGGCAACCTCAGCCGACACATGAAGGTCAAACACGGCATCATGGACACTTCAATAGACAGCCATGGTGAGAATCTCCATTGATTATCCTTAATTACACCCTCTGCTTTGAAAGAAATGAAACTCCTCAATGACATTTGAATTTGTTGATGGGTTATGAGTGGCAAATTTCCAAGTGGGGCTGCTCTGTGGGCTTCATGTTGCATTAGTCACTCAGTCTGCCCCTAATGCACTTTGACTCAGCATGTACTGAAATCTAGTGGCCAAGTGTTTTGATGTTTCTCTGTCACTTCCTCCCTGTGTGTTTAGTAAATATAGCAGTGCCTGGATTAGACATGCCTGTCTCTATCAGTAAAGACTGATACTGAGGCAGTGGCGGGGAGGAAATCTACTGGCTGTCCTCAATGAGACCATGTGTCTTAGGAAGACCTCTGAATGTGTGTATTACTGAGGACCGTGTTGCATCATATGTGTATTTGCTTCCTTCATCAGAGCCCCCACAAGAAGTAGAAAGCCAGGAGGACTACGAAGAGGAGAGCTTTGAATTCAGCGAGCGAGAAAACAGAGCTAACAACAACAACACACCAGACATTGCCAAACTATCTCAAATTGAGTACTACAGCACCTATGGGAAGGGTGCAGGGCGTTTCAGCTCTGCATGAATAATTGAAATGACCCCAAATTAAATATAAGTGTGAACTCATGAAAACAGAGTTGTTTTTTCTGCTTTTAAAGACAGTGCTCGGGTTGTTCTTCAAAGATGTGAGGAAACCCAGCAAACTGCACATTCGTATGCACTGGAATCATTTGTTATGCTACATTTGGAAATGTATACTTTTTACGTTATAACATATTTTTCATCTCTAAAAACACAAGAAATCTACTGAATGACTATATTATATCTGAGCAAAAAGGACCGTCTTAAACAGGAGCCTTTAGGTAAAAAAATGAATATATTAAAAACATAGATGTTGTCAGCTGCTTAAAACCAGGATCATCATCTGAGCCAAATATAAAAAGCACATTTTTAGCTAAAAGCTTGGTGATGTTTTACTGTACTTACTCATTCAGACAATCCCGGTGTCTCTCAGTCTGCTGGGGTAAACTAATATGAAGGGGTAAAGAAGGGAACAATTCAATTCACTTGCCAAAGCTTATCAAGTTGCAGAGGTTAATGATTCACTTTGATTCATACTGTGATACATTTAATTAAGTCTGCAGAAGATGATTCGATTGGAATTGCAATCTGTGTTTTATTGTATATTATTGTACAAAATGCATCAGTCCTCTTGTACGTTGGCTGGTACTGTGATCAGTGCGTTGCACTAAAGAACACGTGTCGACTTTTTAGGTTTCTGCATTAACAACCATCAACCTGTATTGATCTCTAGTCTATGAATGTAATTGTTTCTGTGGAATGTTTTAAGACGCTAATGAAAACAAAATCTAAATACCTTTTTCAACGGTAGGACCCCTTTACCAAAGAACCACATCAAATCTTGCAGCTTCGGAGACCAGGTCTGTTTTCGTTGCTGTTGTGTTGAGCAGGGACATTGGATTTCTTGGGGTCCAATCGTAGACCTCATGAAATTACATTCACCCCCCCCCCCCCCCACCCATCTGTAGATCTCCTCAAAAGATTATCACAGAGAAAAGACTGTGGTACAGCTTCTTTCTCAACAAACCACACCATTTCCCCCATTCACGAGACAGGACTGCAGCATTTCTCAAAGGCAATGCAAACCCTGCATTCATATTGCAGTTCTGTTTTTCTTTATGGATGAATCTCAACAAGACGTGTCCCCAAAAAAAAAAACTCAAGACACAAATATTAAGTGCCCCAGTGTGTCTGCAAGAGCATGCCATCCATCATGCTGTACACTGGTCTCAAGTGATGAACGACAACCTCCCAACATGTGACAGGGCCACGGACCTTGTGGAAAATGATTTGGGAAATGCTCAATATATTCAGTTTCCCAGTGCTTAGCTTTTCAAACTGCAAAAACAAGGTATCCATTTGCGATGTTGATATAGCGCATTTAAAATAAAAATGCTCAATTTTGTGAGTTTTTCAGCTTCGGTGTTCATTCCATCACAGTTTTAGTGATGATATTAAAAAGGGAAGATGTTCAGCTTAAATGGCTTTCTGTATTAGACATCAGTGTGGAGATAATGTTGATAGAAATGTATGTACAATGTTGTGCACCAGACAATACTGTAAAATAATAAATTTATTTACCTTTAAATTGCTGATATTGATTTTCTTTCAGACAAAACAAAGACCAATAGTGGGTCAAACACAGGGTTTTATTGGCAAATATGTTTGATCAAGTCTTCAGTCCTGCTCAAGGCATTACACAATATTGAATACAGTACTTCACATAACAAAAATAAAACCTTGCGAATAGTTGGACAGATAGTTAGGGAGGCATCAGGTGGAAGCACAGTTCTCAGCTATTTATAACCTAATACAACACTAAAGACAGTACTTGTTTCCTTCAGAACAAAATGCGAGTGTATCTATTGACCTTTAAGTTAAAAATGAGGTACAAAACCGATGAGTGGCATTGCCATCTCCAAACTAACTATATTCCATCAAGTCCTTTTTACTTGCCGAGGGCTTTGTCCAGATTTGTCTTAATGGCGTCGAGGAAGTCTGTGGTATTGATGTAGTGCTCGTTGAGCTTGACACTGAAAAGGCAAGACAGAAAGCACATCAGAAAATCAGTAACAAACTTCAGGAAAAAAGAGAAAATACTGTAGCAATAAAACTATAACCTTTATTATCTTTATTATTATTACTATTCTTCTTAGGTTAATTCTATCATCATCATCATTATTATAAAAATGTAAACATTAGAATATGCCCGATGCAAGATATTAGCAACGTAAGGCAGACTTTGCTTGGTAATAAACAACCACTGTAATATTCAATAAAAGTAAAGATGACTGGTGTCCTCCTTTCTTTTTGCGCGTCTGTAGTTTGCTGGGTATACAACTCTTTATTGAGAAAAATTACCCTGAATCATTAGCAGATATGTGAGCTGCAGTGGCTCATGAATGATAAATGCACGAAAGAAAAAGTCAAGATGGGTTCAAACTAGGATGTAATACAACTACCGACCGTGTGCAGGAGTGAGTCAACAATACTGCACATTCCTCCACCAGGGCTGTGAAACCCTCAAGTAAGGGTTTCGATAAAATCACTTTAAACAGTAGTAAATCTTTCATCCCTACCTGGATCTAGATGGAAAATTATGCAATACACGTGCAGCTTGTTCTTCATCATTCATTAGGAATGAGCAAAAATGCAACCTGAATTAATATTTCACAATGTTATGAATGCTCTAAAATAAACTGGATCTTAAATATTTGTTTTAGTTTTTAAAGATATCCTGCTATATAACATATCCTGTACAAAAAATAATACCTGCTGAAGCTCTTACAGATAAACTTAAGCTGAGGGAATGTATGGTATGAGGTTTCAAGTTCCTGACTTCTCACTCATGCTGGCAGTTCATGTGTCAATCTTTCAGATGGATAGAGGTGGTTTAATAAAAAAGGGAATTATTGCAGTCAAAGATAAAAGAAGGAAATCCTCAAACATTCATTTTTGGATGCCATTATAGGCTTAATGTCCCATAACAAAATATTCTCCATGGAATTAATGGGAACATAATTCAAAATAGGTCACCAACTAATGAAGTTTAGTATGATTGATTAAAGAGCGGACCATTTTCTTGTATTTTATGGCCATTGAAAATGTTTTGGAGTCAATGTCTTACTAAAATGTAGCTAATAGCTTTATAAAATACTTTAATGACTGATTGATCACTTTTAGTTTGTCTTATTTGCACTGACTTAATAGTAACAATATAAATGTTCCAGCTGTGGGACGGATAAAGAATTTCTGATTCTGATAATCATGATCATTTCTTGTCAATGAACTATTAATAATTAGCTCGGCTATGCATCTTATTTCCCCCTCATGTATTACATAAAACACTTGAATGTACAAACCGTACCCCATCCTAAAGAAAGAAAAATGTCCTTAGCAAAAAGGAATAAAAGTTGCACCTTTTGTTCTACATATCTTAGGGGTGAAGTCCCATAGATAAAGAGCTCTCAGTTCCTTATTTTTAGAGCCCTCTGGGGCCGAACCCTTCCTCACACCTTCAGAAGCCTCGCCTGGAAAAACATGCTTATGCAACCATAAAGGTCCTCCTTTGGTTTGTTGTAGTTCAGACACAAATATTTGAATCACTGACGACACCATTTAAACACGTCATGGGTTTGTTTGCGTCAAGACAAATGTATATCTTCATTTCCTGTAGGTATAAGCATTCTAAATGTAGTTGTGGATGTAGCTCTGAGCATCACAACACAACGTAAACTTACTTGGGCAGGCCGTGGATGCAGCCTGCGAGGTCCTTGGTCATTGCGCCACTCTCAACAGTATCGACACAAACCTTCTCCAGGGTCTGGGCGAACCTGCAGAAAAAACAAAGACATTTAGAAGATGTTTTATCCCATGGGAAGTATGATTCAATCAAAGACAACAACATCTCTTACTTGATCAGGTCGGGGTTGTTATCAAGCTTGCCGCGGTGTTCCAGGCCTCTTGTCCAGGCAAAAATGCTGGCAATTGGATTGGTGCTGGTGGGCTTTCCCTGAAAGTAAAGTTGAAGATAATGTTAAGAGTTTTAACTACTACACAGTACTAGGATGTTGTTTCTGATTGTCATGAATGTATTTATTAACTATGGGGTAACGAAAGCACGTTAACAGTTTTCACCACATGATGGCAGTATAACCCCACAGATTACAGTGTCTGTTTGCATAGCCTTGATTTAGCTCACACATTTTTCCCTTTCATTTTCAAATTCGAATGTTTTGTATACAGAGAGCCATGAGGTTGATAATGATGACTGGTTACCTTCTGGTGCTCGCGGTAGTGCCTGGTCACAGTGCCATGGGCGGCCTCAGCCTCGATTGTCTTACCATCAGGGCACACAAGGACTGAGGTCATCAATCCCAGAGAGCCATAACCTAGAACAGAAAGAAAGGAAAAATCCACAAAGCCTTATTTAATGGAAACCACGTTTTCTTAAAAGAAAACTGTCAAGCATATCAAGTGCTGAAAGGTTTTAGTATTTATTCAATTAAAAAGTTCCCAGGATTTCCCCAGAGAGCAGTAGTCATGTTGCAAATATCTCACCCTGTGCGATGATATCGGACTGAACATCTCCATCGTAGTTCTTGCAGGCCCACACGAAGGCTCCAGAGGACTTCAGCACTTGGGCAACCATATCATCAATGAGTCTGTGCTCATACCAGATCTTCAGCTTATCGAAATCTGGCTTGTAGTGCCTGAAGGAAGCAAAAACGTCATATTCAACCAACTCTCTTTTTATCTTCATTTAAAATATTACAGTTGTAGCTTTTTCTATAATTCTGTACTTCCTATTCTTTCAATCAATTTGTAAACAATAAAAAGTAATGTTTGTTAGAATGTTAACTGCTCTCCAATTAGCAATGAAACGCAAACAGGTAGTTTAACAAATATCTTAGAAATGTATATTTGTGAATAAAGAACAGAAGACACTTACTTTACGTAGATATCCTCGAAGATGTCTTTAAATCTGCCATCATAGGCTTTAAGAATGGTGTTCTTTGTGCTCATGTACAGGGGCCACTTCTTGCCGATGGCGTACTGGAAGCAGCTGTGAGCAAAGCCAGTGATAGACTGTTGGGGGAAAGAAATACAAACAGCTCATGACTTCTGGAGCATTTTATCAGCAGTACAGAGGTCAACAACCTTCCCCTTCACAAGTTGAAAGTCATCTACTATGACCTCTCATGTTGTTAAATCAAACAGACCTGTGCTGGTGAAGGCAAACCAAACAGTAGCAAAGCCGGTTGAAAAGAGAGTTTTCTGCTGCAAAGACAATTCTACTGAAGGCCTTAGGCAGAATATAACAGCAGTTTTCTTTAAGCATGAAGAGTTACAGATTTTAAAGATGTAAAACCATTTTTATTTTGTATTTCTGGGGTATTTGTCACAGTAAATATAACAAATTCTATTGCAACAAAACAACAAAATCATCCCTCACCATTTCTGACTCAAATTCTGTGTTTTAGAATTGAAAAGTTGTAAAGCTAAGTATATTTCCTATGTAATACATTCCATTAAAGAGCTTTTTCTGTACCATAGAGCTCTCTAAAAATGACACTCATTGAGAAATGACATTGTAACAGCGGGTTTCCATGTTCTTTGATTACATTGGGAACTCTAGTTTATTTTGAGTTGTTCGTACAACACAGTAACAGTCAATACTAAATCTGTGCCCAACTGCTTAAGGGGGTTTAATATTTCTTTTCTGACCAGTTTAATTCATCAGCAGGCAGAAATTGACTTGGGGCTAATGATGCAATGGGGTAGTAAAAACATAGTATAGTTGCAGCCCGTTTTTAAAATAATTTGTCGACAGTACGTCAGCCCTACCAAAAGCGCACACTCACCTCATCAGTGTTGTACATGCCCATTCCACAGCCACCAGCAGGGAAGTCATAAACCTCCCACTCCTTGCCTGCACTCCCATCAGAGGGTGTGAAGATCATCTTGAATTTTCCTGGTTGGTCCACAACAAAGTCGGTTGCTCTGTACTGTAGAAGAAAGGAAGTACAAAAACTTTACATCAATGCTGAAATTTTGTTGTTGTTGTTTTGGGCACAAGAGGCGAGAGAACCGTTGACTGTAAACTGACAGTCATTTCAGCATTAAAGGTCCCCTATTATGCAAAATGCACTTTTTGCTGTCTTTCATACATAGATTTGTGTCGGGGGTACAAACCAGATCAGATTTGCTGCCGATATGAGGTCATATCAGAAATGTGGGCTGGCTTTACATTAGACCCCTGACAACATCCCACCCAAGTGACACGTCCCAACTTATCGCCTGCAATATACAGTCGCGATCTGAATCCCCCCCCCCCGCCCCCGGCAGCATCTCTGTGTGTTCAGCAGGATGTCTACAGGAGGGACTTAACAGTTGTTTTGTATATATATTTTAAAAAAGTACATATAATGTCTCTGTTCTAGTGGTAAACACTGAGAGTGTTTCAGAAATAATGCTTGATGTGGTTTGGAACATCATATGGCGTTTAATCACAGCAGCGTTTAGCTGAGTATCTCCGAGAGAAACTTTTCTCTTCAGACAGAGAGCTGCATGCTTCAGCTCATTTGCATGAAAGGCAAGGTCACAGAATCAGCACTTTCGAAAACGGGGCTGAAACAGAAGGATAGCGGACATGCTAAAATGCATGATCTGTGTGGTATTTTGAGTAAAACACGTCAGAGACATGTTTTTTTGTATATTTGAGACCTATAATATACGCCATAAAAGAGCATAATAGGAGACCTTTAAGAGAAGACTCACCTGATCACCGAAGGCGTGTCTGCCAATGGTGATTGGCTGCGTCCAGCCTGGAACCAGCCTGGGAATGTTCTTGCAGATGATTGGCTCACGGAAGACGGTGCCGCCCAGGATGTTCCTGATGGTACCGTTAGGGCTCTTCCACATCTTCTTCAGGCTGAACTCTAAATTAAAAACACAGAAATGAATTTTTGAGAACGATAGCTTTATTGTTGACAGTTTTCCTAACAATTGCATGCATTAAATGTATTGGGCTGGATGTTGTGCATCTAATAAAACTATAGAACGGTGACACTGGTTCAAAACATGTCCTTGGCTTTTCTGCAGTTCACTTTCTTGCCATTGATCAGCTGATATATTTTATATATTGATGCTGTGGCTCTAGTAGTCATGTTCACTGCCAGTAAATGCTTTTGATAACTTTTCAATTTAACATTGCCAATTACAAATGTAGCATTCTCAAAAAGTGTTGATTGGAAACAGGTGAGGATAATGGACATTTGACTAAAACATCTCTGCAAAATTAAAAAATTGAGTTAGACTTTGGGACCCCCTGATCTAAAAAGAAATGTAAATATTGTAAAAAATAAAATGCACAACAGCTATAGAGAAGGTTAAAGAAACAGCTAATCTAAGCCAGACTTTTAGCCATCATCATGCCTTACTTTATCTTTTAAAAAGATAATAAACAGTTCAGATTAGCCCTGTGTCGCACCCAAGAGAACCTCCCGACTGCACCTTTTATATTGCTTTCAATCTATAGGCCTACAGAGTCTTAATCGAAATCAGAGTTGTTTCCAATTTCCAAAATGTGTACATAGTGTAGTAAATATCTTGCATTTTCTCTGCTGTGAAAATCTTCCAATGGGTATCTCAACAAAAACTTTATTAAAGTTCAGCCATTATAATGTTTATAAACATAGCTTGTAAAAATCAGAGATAACAAAATAATCAAGGCTGCGAGGTAATAGTACAAGTAAATGCTAAACTGCTCTGAAAGTAGACTGCTCCTAATACTTAATTGCAGACTCTTATGAGTTGTGGGGTGTTACTGTGTGACAGCAACAACCCTCTGTTTCCATAGAGAAATGCACGTAGGCTATGAAACACTATTTACATACCTTCCACTCTGGCCTCGTCGGGGGTGATGGTGGCACATTTAACAGCCACATTGTACTTCAAAGTGGCCAGGGCAGAGTCGATGGTGACCTGATCGTCAGTCTGGTCACGGTACGGCAGACCCAGGTCATAATACTTTAGCTCAACATCAACATTGGTCAGGATGAGCTGAAAGATGCAACAGAAACAAGATTTAGCATTTCACTACAGAAGCGTCAATGTTGTGTGAACTTTATAGATCAGTTTAAGAGATTACATCAAATAACATTCAATTTAAGTAGTGCCTGCGGATGTATAAAAACTGTGTGTGTCATTTTGAGTCTGCATATGATTTATAAATTACACTTGCACAGTTGGAACAACACAACTCGAGAAGTATTCAGGGATTTCTCCGTGTTTTTTTGTGAGCAAAAGCGCCATCTGCTCTCTCCAAAGGCAATAAGCCTGTGACTGAATGAAACAACTCCAAACCAGCCCCCCCCCCCGCACATCATACATACATACATACATACATACATATAACGTCGCCTCACATCCACTTGTCAGTCTGTGATATAAAAATAGGAGTCAGACAGCGTGGGGGCCCGTCATCTTCTGAGAGTCAAATACAGTGTGTGTGTGTGTGTTTAACTTTACACCAGTTCCTCACCTTCTCTTTGATGAACTCCCAGATGATCCTGGTCATCTCATCTCCGTCCATCTCCACCACCGGCTGGGACACCTTGATGCGTTTGTCGGCATCTGTCAATCACATATGGAACAGTTAATTCACAACAAAATGCTTATTTATTTATTTAAGGGGCCAAAGACTGCTGAGCAACAAACAGGATTGATCGATTTAGAGCCTGTTTCGAGTATATCTGCAGAGGCGGGGAACAGAGTTTTCTGCTTCCTGTTTCCTTTACATTTGCCCAATAGTCTCTGTGCCTCAGGACAAATCACTGCAACGATTATTCTCTCTCTCAATGTATCTACAGAATATCATTTAATCAAATTATTGTTACGTCTATGAAGCAGGGGGATATTCGTTTATGACCACAAGCCAAATGCCTAGTAAATATTCAAATTTGACTATGTACAGAACTCACTAGATTACAATGGGGTTTTGACAATGACTGATAATAAATTACTCAAATTGTTTCCAATTAGCTTTCCTTCGTATCAACCTTATCAGCTTGCTGTAACTGTTGTTATATCATTTAAATAATTGTACCTGGTCTTATCATGACTAAACCACTGACATTAACCTGTATTTTTTTCATCGTCTATTCATTGGCTTGTTTATTCAAGCCAACATTGACATTAGAGAGAATGGTCTCTTAACTTTATTTTCAGTTGGTTTAACGTCAATTAGTATCTCTTACCTATCCGCTCTCATTGAGCTCAGTGTGTGAGAGTCACGCCAGCAGGACACTGAGTGAATAGCAAAAGTTCAGTGGGATGTGCCGAGGATCAAGTGTCTCTCAGATTTCCCAGCCAAGTTAATGCCCTCCCACTGCTACCAAATCCTTCCAAGAATAATGCAAGTAAACATAAAGGAGCCTGGTGGAATCGTTACACAACCAACATTCCTTATATTAAATATATTTAATAAAATATCAAAATTCCATATCGGTTTGAGGGGACATTTTGATCTTGTTGGGATTATGAAGCCCTGGTAACACCTGTCAAAACAGACTGTGCTCTGTTCACATACTCCAAATATGATACACGAACCCTGCCGAGTGTGGATACATGGTGTCCATGAAGCTCTGAAAATAACCTCATTCAAAAGACAGTTATGACTTCTATGTTACAATTAATTTATAGAATAGCATGACCCAGATAGAAATAATAAAAAGCATTAGCTTGGTGTCGCAGGTTCGAGTGAGTTTTTTCAAGTAACTATTATGTATTCTGTCAACAAAGGGTTTGTTCATTTTTCAAGAAAAGTTGCCAAATAACCCATAATTGTATGATCAATTCTAATCAATCAAAGTTGGATGATAGTCAAAATAAGTGTGTACTATTTGTAATTTTAGAGTGTAACTTTGGGTTAATTTAAACAAAGTTAAGTGGAGGTTTCTCACCTTTTCATAAACCTAATGGTAAACAAAGAAAGGGATTGGCTGACTAATCAATAGTGAAGATAATCATTAGTGACCGCCCTAGTTTTCATTCACATACGTTGAACGTGGAAAAAAAAACACAACCAGTAACCAATTTTCTAATCGCTATACTCTTATTCTATAAGCCAAACAAATCCAGCATCGCATGACCGAGGAGCGACTGATGTGAAGTAAATTAATAATAGACATTTTTCATCTTCTATTGGAACAGTTTACATCATTTCAGTCTGTTCTGCAGTGCATCCTGGGTGAATCTAACAGCTACTGTGGCTGGCACATTTCCTTTCTCATCTAACCTAAATCTGCTGAAACACAGCTGCACCATCAGTGACGGGGGAGGGCAGGAGGGAGCTGAGTTGGTTATGTAATTCCGGATGCATCACAAACTGGTCGCTGAAGGGTAGGCAGAGAAAAAATCATGTGGATCCGCCTGCCACATCATTCGCACATGCAGACGGGATATTATAAGCTTGCATCGCTAAAGCAGACACTTAAGATGAAGTCAGTGGCAGAAATATAAAAGCAAGAACCTACCTTCATACTTAGCTTAGCATGCTGTGTCCATTAAAACAAAATACTAAACACAAGAGCAGAAAATACGCCAACAGCTTCTTTCAGTCTGGGCGTTATGTTGACAAAGACTTTGTACCATTCAAGTTCTCATACTGGACACAAAGCAATACCTTGGTTTCAGCACCATGACCAATGCAATATATTTGACTTGAGTATTAGCCTATATTGCAATCTGTGTACTTTTCTTAGGCATAGGAATTGTAGTTTTGAATCAAACAGTTGACTAATTGCAGTGTAAATAAATCAATTTTTACCAGAAAACATCTGATGAAAGCCCAAGTAAACAAGACAATCCAAGTTAAGATTCAGTGCCAACTTTTGAGTATTAGGCAGACTTAAATACCCTGTAGCAGACGGTGTTTTGAAATAATGTGTTAAACAAATTGTGAGGTTGGTAAAGGAGATGTTCCACTATAACTTCTGCAATATACTATATATAAATAAGGGGCAGGAGGCCAAATATAATCTAAAACAATGTGTTCCTTGACAAGATGGCCTCAATAACCTTCGTCCATGTCGGTCAACTTTCAACATAGGGAGGCATGCCTTGAACACCTTCAGTTTTAATCCTACACCAAGGATAGGCATCCAATACGTAAACAAAGTGACTAAACCCGATCTGCAGGCGAGACGTTTGTGAAAAGGTCAGTTAATGAACTGTTAAACTGCATTGGAAAAAATATAGGAAGTAACGGCGGGCAAGGTCACAGACTTCACCACAAAAAAAAATGAAACTAACCGATGCATTATACTTTCTCTTTGTAAAACTCACAGCCAAAAAGTAAAGCATGTTGGCCAATTTTATGAGCATTGTAACATTTAAAAGGGCCGGTTATTGTAGCAAACAGCTTCCATTAAAGACAATTCAACTGGTGACAGCTATAAAAATAAACGAATAGTTTCTGTCTCAAACAAACCTTTCTTAGACTGATTCGCTCAGGACTTTTGAATTAAAACTAAATTACAAATAACAAAATAAAAAACTGGTGTTTTCCAAAAGCGTGTCCTCCGATAGCAGGAAACCGGTAGGACTGTGGGGTTTAAAAGGTTTATCTTCCTGAGACATTCCTGGTTGTGCAAACTGGCCTGCTATCATTCACCACTGACAGCTTGGTGCACTACAAAGCTCAAATGACTCTTGATTCAGTCACACTCCAGAGACAAAGTGCCCTTCACCTGACCAGCTGCTGTGTAAACACACACCCGTGTTGCTAGTTGATAAGTGATATAGAAAGATATAGAAAGTCCTGCTGTATAAACTGTTAGGATTTCGCATAGCCCACGTGATAAATCTGGATCCTTCTCCAGATCTCAGACAAAAAAGGCAACAGATTTGGTTTGCTGTCCTTATAACCGCATGGCCACCATTTATGGCCACAATGAAAGTAACAAGCAGATAGTGTTTTACATTCATAATACAAGGGTCAGATAAAAACCTGCTTACTGTGCTGTGGATGTAACCCTGTTGGAAAACATTATGTAGGACAGTCGGAGATTCGGCAGCCATTACTCTCTTTAGCGGAGTCTCGTATGCAAAGCTGACCTTGGCAGAACTTTTCAGTGTTGCACTAATGACATGATGGCTGAAGAACTGCTCATCATTCTGGTAGGAACTTCATTTTGCGTGACAATGGCTGCACTAAACCCCCGAGGAGAAGAGCAATAAAATGTCCGCACCAATAAACGGAAGAATCCTTTTATTCATCTGTTGCCAGTTTTAGTATTGCAAATGTTACTTTATTGCTTTCATTCGGCGATACAACGATTGTGTTGACTTGCAGAACAGTTGCTATACAGCGATGGTACTACTTTTAACCGTTAACGTTCCATTCATTTAAAAGGCTGTCTAACTGTTGTTCAAACTTTAGGATGACACGAAGACGACTCTCTCTGGCTGCTTGGGTCGCTTTTCTCGGCCCTTAACTCGTCGTTGTCAGCCTCCGGATTATGTAAACAAACGGCATTTTTACCCGGCATTAAACAACCGTTGAAGCCTTTGTGGGCACCTTTGCCCCAAATTTAAACAAAAATGACGAATATTTACAGCATCGTCTGCTAACATGGCTGCGCAGCTCGGTTTACGGCTGTTTGGCGTTGATGCCGAGAAAGGCGACCAGCTACATTAAAAGAAAAGAGACCATCTTAACACAAAGTTAACATCAAGATGACTAGGGTGACCCTGGTGATCTTTCACTACTCACAGTTTCTTTGTTGCAAAGTCTGGCAGTTTGCAGCAGGGGCGAGCACCGCTGGGTTTCTGGAGAAAGCAACGGCAGACTTCGAAAGAGAGCTGAGGACTTTCAGATATCCAGCCATGTCTGTTTGGCCCAATTCACTTTCTGAGGTTGATGCTCGAAGAAACTCCGAGAAAAGAAGGGGAACAACGCTCCGAGGATCTGTGCAATATAGCAGGCAACAGGAACAGTACCGCCCTTCTTTCCCTGCCCGCGGGACACGATGGTTGTTACGTCAGAGACGCACAGTCAGAGGAGGGACCGAGAGCAAATAGCGGATAAACTCTCCTTCGTCTAGACAAGAGCAGGGTGAACTCTGAGCTCCTCAAGCAGGATGACCCCGGGCGAAGGTCACCGTGACTAGTGTAAAGTAACTAAGTACATTAACACACGTATTGTTCTTAAGTACAATTTTGAGGGGTTTGTAGTTTACCTGAGTAATTTAATCTTTTGCTACTCTGTACTTGTATTTCACTACAATTCAGAGGTTAATAATTTACTTTTACTCCAGAACATTTATGTACTCCAGAACATTTACCTTTAATTGCTTTTTTTTTTTGGGGGGGGGGGGGGGGGGGATTAATGATGTGAGTTATAATCAACACTAAAATAAGGCTTTAGTAACACCTGGAGTAACATTCAAGAGCTACCCTGCAGCATACAAAGTCATTAAAGCTAGCCAGCTTTGATGAACACATTCATTGATCAAAATCATTTGAACCTAGGAATTCATGATTGCATTGCCCTATTGCACATTTTATTGCCAATGGCAAAATGCATTGCTATTTGGAAAACATTATGATTATGATTAATATCATAATCATAATAATTAATTACTATTTGACGATATTCACTGCTGACGTGCCTCTTTGAAAACATGCAATAATACATAACTTGTTGAATGTCTGTTGCACTCAATTGTGTTTTCAGGAATAATATAATTAATTATTAAATTTAGATCTGGCTGTGTAGGCCTACATTGTGTATTTGACTGTCTACAGAAATACCAAAGCTCAAGAGAAGTTATTATACTGCAGACATATAACTTATTTTCTTGGGTACTAACAGTTATGTAATATAAGTTATAACATAGAATAACCCATAACCTTAACCTATAGATGCAGAAGCATGTAGTTATCATAGAACAAAGACCAATATCCTAAGTCAACACATTTTTTAAATGGGCAATATGAATGATAATAGATGTGTTAATAAGTTAAAAGAGACTGAAGAATGCGCACAAACTCAATTAAGCAGATCTATATAATCAATATACAGTATATTGTGCGAATGAACAGTTAGTTTATTAGGATGCAAAATGAATGTTTACTCTTCAACTGATCAAATATTTAACATTTGCAAAAACGGAATCAAATATAATGAAATATTGAAAATCCAGTAGGCTACATTTCAGGCAAAAGGGCCGACAAGCACCTGTGTATTGTTGGGTATTTTTGTTGGACATATGTATCGATATTTTAAGAAACTAATTTATGTGTACAACATTGCATAAGAGTTTCCACAAATAGACAGTGCCTTTGGTTTAGAAACTTCAAACCGATATAAGTATTTGCCAACACTTTTTTGTAAGAACAAAAAGGAAGGGCAAAGCACAAGGTAATACAAGTAAACATTCAAATAGGACAGACATTTGTTGTGATCCCCTATCATCTGCAGGATTGGTACAGGACACTCACATTCCAAAAAGACTCAGCAGAGGGCCCCTCTAATTTTAGCAGGGGAAGGTTACCATACTGGGAGAGATTGTAAAGTGTGCAGTGAAGTCACATGACTGGCCTGGTGGTGAACCAGTAAAAGAGACAGCAGGTCACCTCTGAGGTACTTTTCATTTTAGCATTGGGGGCCTGTATTTATAAAGGCCAGATGTGTAAAAACCAAATAAAAATGTCTGCAAACATGGAAAGTCTTGAATTGGATTTAAAATATAACAGCCCTCAATTTGTGTTTATAACATTATAGAGAAGGCCTGCTGTTTTATTACCTGAAATGCACTTTTTTTTTCAGGCACATGTTTTGAGAGACTGATAAGCAGGTAACTGCGGTCTGACAGGGGACAGTAGTAATTACATTAGCTTTTGACTTTATGCATTAACCTTTGACCCTTTGGTAAGTAAATAGTTTCCACAAGCTGCCCACTTTCACAAGCAGTCTCAGGTGTCACCATGTAAACTCCAAGGTCAAAGCAATATAGCCCCGACCCATAAACCACCCCACGTGCTCTGAAGTTCAAGAGAAAGGGGTGACTTTGCAGATACATGTAAACTTTACATGAATCAAAAAGCAATCTACAAAATGTGTAGTTGCTCAACTGTTGCTCTGATGAGGCTTTGATTCAGAGCTGAGGGTGTAATGCTATTATTACTGGCAACTTGGTAGCGCGTAGTCGTTTGTCTTCCTAAACAGAGGGAGACCAGCTTGAATTTCTCGTAGGAATTTAGGATATAAGTCGATGCTATATAAAGGGCTTTCTCAGTGTTCTTATACTCGACAACCCTGGATATTAAAATTAAACATAATAATACGTGCTCCATCTGCTGGCCCTCTGAGGCAGTGAGACTATGTTAGTCAGCCTACAGGGACCTCTGTTGGTGGATTTGTATGCATCTGATTTGGGATTGGATTTGTACATCTACATTGCATGGCAATGCTGTACAAATGCTTCCAATTGCAACTTTAACTTTACTAATTTACACAAAACATTTAATATTTTCTTCAAACTTACAATGTGTCAAAAGTGTGTCTTTATTTTGACAGAAAAACATGAGACCTGGAACTCAGCCATCATCACTATCAACTTAGATATTTTTTAGTTATTTATAACTCTTGCTTATCTATAAATACTGCCCCTGACTAATTAGTTGATATTGTTCAAAGACAACAAAAAAAAACAAAGATGCACATTGAATCTGTTTTCAGTCGTTATTGATCCAAAATGTGAAGTCATGAAGAAAGCAACATCATTTGTGCTTTCAAGATGTTAAAACTTACTGTATAAAATATGTTTTATTAAGAAATCTGTAAAGAAATATTTTGAATTCCACTCTATCTTCAAAACTCTTAATATTGTTAATAACAATATAACATAATGATATTATTGTTATAACTGTTCCAATTAATATTTGTTGTAAAAATAATAACAGCTTTAATTGTATTATTATTATAATTCTAAATATTATTTTATTAATAATACTCACAGTGCTAACACATTGTTTATGTAGATCATCGTTTTTAAACTCTCTTAAAAATACCTTACTTGACGATAACAGATGAAGAACCAATAGGATTCCACAGGATGACGGTGGGCGGTACTTCCTGCAGGAAGACTGTGTTATGTAGCTGTTTATCTGCACCAAATGTTCCCCTCGTTTCTGTAGTTCTGTAGCTCATGCAAAAGAGAAGCGTGTTTTAACAGAAATACATTTTAGGCTATTTAATTCGGGAGTATAGCAGTGTCAGGATCAACACGACAATGCAGAACTTTACAACGATAAAATCGTTTGTTTTGCAATATCCTAAAACTATTGCTGTGATCACAGTAACAGGTAATGCTTTTTCGGAAGAAAAAACAACTAACATTATCTTTTACAGTTTAGTTTGTACACTTACTTAGTCTACCTTTACGCTAATGACCGATTATATATAGTGCAATTTGTTACGATTCAGTTAAAACACGCTGCTTATTCAAAATCTGAAAGTGTTGTCTGGTTGAATTCCTGAAAATAAATGGGATTGCATGCTTCGAGAACTGACATGATTTGCAACAAGTTCATGTTGTTACTAGTTTCATTATTTAAAATGTAAACAAAGTGTATATTGTTTTGTCTTCAGTCATTTTCTCAGGCCAATGTATGCATATTTGCTGGAAAAAACCCTAACACCAATAATTGATTGACAAAATATGTGCCAGTATTGTATTATGTAAAACTTGTGTTGTATGCGAATATATAAATACAACTGCAGTGCTGTGAACTGTCATTTCTCAAAGATGGAGAGGTATTTTAACTGTATGGACTTTTCCAACAGGAGTGGGACTTCTTGGTGCGAAGAAATGGTTTGCAGGTGGAGTTTGTCGCAGTAAAGCCTCACTGGACGGAAAGACAGTCCTTATCACCGGAGGCAACACTGGGATTGGCAAAGAAACTGCTGTAGACCTGGCTAGAAGGGGTTCGTGACTTATCCAGTTTTAATGTTGTTGTATTTGTGTGTTACATTTCATTTGAAAACTAACACATTTTCAGCTGCATTGCAGGCGCAAGAGTCATTCTGGCCTGCAGAGACATGGACAGAGCCAATAAAGCTGCAGAAGAGGTAAGGAACAGGAGTGGAAACGATCAAGTTGTTGTCAGAAAGTTGGACTTGGCGTCTCTGCAGTCGGTGCGACAACTAGCCGAAGACATTCTAGCAAGTGAAGAAAGGCTGGATGTTCTCATCAACAATGCAGGTAGATGTAAATCACTTCTCACCTCTGATGGTGTGATAAAACACATTCGAACATCCTACCTTTATTATTTATTTTAGGTATTATGAGCTGCCCAAATTGGAAGACTGAAGATGGCTTTGAAATGCAGTTTGGTGTGAACCACCTGGGCCACTTCCTGTTAACAAACTGCCTGTTGGATCTCCTGAAGAAGTCGGCCCCGAGTCGCATTGTCAATGTCTCCAGTTTAGCTCATGAAAGAGGTGCCACTTTTCTCTTCTTCTAATTCGCTTCAAGAGATGTAGAGATACTTTTATTCTCTTACAAATGTTGTCCCTTCATTTAAATTTGTTATTAAATACTTCATCTGTGAATACTGCTTTCACTCAACAGGTCAAATTTATTTTGATGACATACATCTGGAGAAAGAATACCTCCCTTGGAAAAGTTATTCTCAAAGTAAATTAGCTAATGTCCTCTTTACAAGGGAGCTGGCTAACAGGCTGCAAGGTATTATTATCTTTTAAATGTACACCAGACATTATGCAGTATTGATAAACTCCTAGATTGTGTGAATGACATGACATGTCTTGTCATTTTGCAGGGACTGGAGTAACGAGTTACAGCCTCCACCCTGGAGTCATCCGGACGGAGCTCGGTCGACATATGTGGCCCAATATGCCCATGTGGAAGAAAGTTGTATTTACACCACTCATGTTCCTCATCAAGTCTCCAACAGAAGGCGCTCAGACCACCATCTACTGCGCTGTGGAGCAGAGCCTGCAGAATGAAAGTGGACTCTACTACAGGTCAGTCATTGATAATCAGTAGCTTCATTATTATTGAGATAAGTGAGACAGCCACTTTTAATACGAGGTTCAAGATGAAATGTATTGTTATACAGAGTTTTATAAAGACAACACTTCACATACAAAGGACACATCATAGCAGTAGAGAGTACTCAAAGTTCTCATAGGGCGGGTCTTTAACTATTCTTTCAGCTTAAGTATGATTAATACACTATGAATCAACGTAGGAAATGCAGTCGTGGTTGTAAACTGCTACAGCTTTCTTCTATTTGATACGATACACTGGCAAATAGGTGATGGGCCCAATGTGTTAGCAAACAATTATATATTTATTAAGCACACACACAATGGTATTCATTTGGGTTTCATATTCCTGGCCACCCGATAATTCTTTTTTGCTCTCCAACTGACTCATGAGGGAAATATCTGGCTTTTGTTGGTGGCCAGGTATACAGTAATACAGTGTGCTTATCAGAGCCATTTTTAAAGAAAATATCTGCCTGCTGCAGAGGAGAGATGAATTTAAAATAGATGTAAATGATCCATAGAGCTGATGGGGAGCTGCAGAGGTGGGTCATAATTAGTGACCACTTTCACCAACATCACAGTAGTCATTTTAAATTACAATTGTTGTATAAAAATCAAAGGACCCAAGATCGGTCTGAAAACAGGACCCAACTAAACGCCATTATCAAGTCAGTGAATAATACCAAACTAAATATAGTAAATAAATCAAATTACGACAAACCTTTTCTTATTCATTACGAACTCTTTTACTTGTGAGAAAATCAGCATTGTAGAAATGGACCAAGTCAGATGTTTAACAGTGAATTGTTCACTGATTACAGCGACTGCGCCCCTAAAACAGCCGCCCCTCAGGGCCTCGATGATGAAGCTGCCAAGAAGCTGTGGGATCTGAGTGCGGCTATGGTTAGCCTGACATAATCACGGTGACATCGATCATGATCATCATCATCATCTTCATAGTACCAAAGGATTAACAAGTGGCCTGAGGATGGACTGATGCTCTCTCTAATGAGCATTTGTGTGGCCACTACCAGCTGAGCTCTTACTTAAGGTGACAAATAAGTAAACAGACAGCATTCACAAGAGATAGACATTTATTTAGAATCTACAACAAACTACTTGCAAAAATACTATGGATTTCTTTTAAACAGAAGCAATGCTTCACAGTTAAGTAACATGGAAGCTGTATGATCTTTAGTTTTGATTGCCATTAGCGTGAAATGACATTTTAATTGACAAAATTCAACAATGTCTGTGTTGACTGAGGGGTTGAATGTCATTTAATGTTTCTTGATTCCATCATACAAGGATTACGTGTGCTTTGAAGGTTTGTAACTCTGTTAATAGCAACCTTTTTTTTCTCCTGGGCGATAAAGTGCTGTTATACATAGCCCATGGTTGTACCTGTTTCTTAAGGCATGTTTTTCATTCATACACATCACGTATATGTTTTGTAGTGTTCCATGTGAGACCAACAATATTGAAATAAAATACATTTTGGTTACATCATCATGAATAAAAAATGCTCCTAATACATTAAATGTATGTGTCCATTTATTTTTTTTAGGTTTATTTATCTGAAAGGCACTTTGTACAAATTTGCTACAAACAGTCACATTTCATCTTACTCAAAGCTACATCTCAGACAAGTGCATCACAATTTTCTTTTAAAAAGAAAGCCCATCAATGGTGCTAATTACATATGCACAATTTGCACCCAAGTGGCCTGCTGGCTACAAGTGGACCCTGTATGTTCCCTACGCAGTACATTATTCTGTAAGAGAGCTAGTTCAGAGGGATAGTACCGTTTCTTGGCATTTACATTCAAAACTGTAATACATGTTCAACAGGTGCTGTGATGTCAAAAGATAATAATCCTTCAGGTTGGGTTTACCACAGGGAGGAAGTCTATCTATATTGCTCAGTTTCAATATATATATATATATTATTCAACATCTAGAGGGCTGTGAGTCTACACAGCTGAACATATGGATGTACATCCTGACAATTTATGGTGTTCACATTTCTACACCCACAATATGCGCTGCATTAACACCAGTACTAACTAATGAGCCTGCTCATCAAAATCAGAAAGTTGCTTCATCTGCTCTACTTGCATAGAGTGCCTCCTCACAAGTTTCTTCTTGGACTTGAGGCCACCTCTCTTTGGTGTGTTTGGTGCTACTGGAGCTATAGATCTAATCCCTGTGGCCAGAGGTGAGGAGGGTTTGCTACTCACTCCAATGTCAGGAATGGGAGGGTTGGGGTTGATGTTGAGAGGGGGCAGCTGTCCGGGCCTGGTGTGGGTGATGTGGTCCAGCAGCATTGTGCCTGAGCCTCTCCTCTCCAAGAGGCCAGGTACCCGCCTGCGTGCTGTGCTGGGGGAGGATGGGCTGGTGTTACTTTCTAGAGATTCCCTGGAGCTGGTCAGAATCGCTAGTGGAGAAGTGTTTAGTTTCCTCCGATCCCCTGGGATCTTAGGAGAGTCTAACATGGCAGAGTCTGAGTAGAGCTGTGAGTCTGAGTCATAGTGATCGTTCCCCAGATGTCTTCTATGCATTGTATCTCTCAGACTGCTGCAGCTGCTGCTCTCCTCTGTGGGCACAGTACTGCGCCGTGCCAGCAACTGGTGCTGGCCTACAGATCTCTCATATGATGCTTTGGACGTTGGAGGAACTGATATTGAGGTTGTCATTTTGCAGGGTTGTTCACCCACCAGTGGAAACAAGCTGTCCTTTCCATCCACACTGTTTTGTCGAGATAGAGCTGACCTCTTACTCAGAGACAGTCCGTTCACCCCTGCAGCAACATCCTCATCAGTGCTGGCTTTCTTGTTCTCCTCTTGGGCGGCGGCTGCAGCAAGGACTGAGGGAGCAATAAGCCCCCATGGCTCTGACTGCAGCCTCTTCAGCTGAGGCAAACGTGCACGCTTGGGATTTGCAGTCCGGCGTGTTGGAGACGTTGGCCCATTGGCTAGCTTTGAAGCAGAACTAGAAGTTTTTAACTTGGTTTGGAAACTGAAGACTGTGTTTTGTTGCTCCTGCTCAGCTGTGGGAGATGCAGTGACATTAATGTCAGACGGAGAGGTACAATACTCTAGGGAGGACCTCTCATCCAGCTCTGGTGATGGGGGGACGTTTAAGTACTGCTTAGTAGTTTTAGTTCCAGACGGGGATTTGTCTGTGGTGATTATGATGACCTCCTTGCCTTTAGCTTTGCATGCATCCAAGAGCAGCCTTAGTGTTGCCTTGTCACCTGCGTTGATAGCATAGACCAGTGCCGAGGCCTTGCTCCTGTCCTCCAAACTGGGATCAGCTCCATTGCTCAGCAGGTGGTCCACCACCTCGTGCCCGGCCTTGTTAATGCAGGCGTGCATTAGAGCTGTCCTGCCAGCTTTGTCCTGTATGTTGGGATCTGCCTGGTTGTCCAGCAGATATTTCAGCAGCTTTGATTTGCTCACACTCTGCTGGTCACTGTGGGTGGACATGCAGGCCACCATGAGGGGCGTCTCTCCACGTTCATTGCTCTCGTTGATGTATGCACCTCCTTCCAACAGGAGCCTGGTTAGTCTCAAGCGCCTGAGCCATACCGCCTTCAGGAGTGAGTTTCCATCTGTCCGAAGCTCAAGTATATCTGCCATCTCCCAGCCAATCAAAGGTCTTCTCTATGTCGAACTTACAGCTCACAAACCTTTGAACAAATCAATGAAAAAGTTCAGCATATATTGCATAAGATCTTTCAAATTGAGGCTTATAGTGTTTGGTTCTCTAATGTTTTTGCTAAATAATCACCACCAGCAGGTGGCAGTCTGTTACAACACAAGAATTGTAATATAACTTACTGTTACATATTTCTGATATAGAAAATATATTCTTCATACAAGAATTTAGATGATGGTAATATGTAAAAACATATTTTTACAAAGTGGAAACTAATCATGGCCAAACATCATGCTGGAGACAACATGGTAGCAGCACCTGTTAGATTCACAAAAACAAATACTGATTGATGGTCGTGATATGTTGATGATAAATATCACAGTGTATCTTGTTATCTTCGTCGAAACACCGGATCGTTTGTGTTTTCATATTTATAAAAGCAATGAATAAGAGCATTTATCAACCTCAAGTGCAAAAACATCAGCATCAGCCTTATTCATCTGTTTAAAAAAATGCTTATTAGATTGTAGATCGAGGTGATTTTCAATGTTGAAAATTAAGATAGGGACAGAAATCTGCATGGACTGGTGGCATCAAATATCGGCACCATGTGAGGCTTAAGAGTCGCGGTCCGTGGTTCTCTTTTTGGAGAACTTGGCGACAGAAACGCGCTCCATTACCAATTGGGTTCGTCGTCTGTTCGTCCGTTAAATCCTGCATTGGAAATCTTGCTTATTATGTAAATAGGAAATAGCATAATAAAACGTTGTAGCCTACACACATGTTATGTTAAGTAAGGAAAAGGTTAATCTTTTACCACGCTCCTCTAAGATAAAGAAAACACTGACGCAGGATAACGACATTTGAAGTTGAATTAATGAAGCTTCGTTTTCATCATTTGATAGTTTGATAATTAACCAAAAATAAAGTTGCTTTGCTAATTCTCTTACCTGTTCAGAGGAGAGGTTTTCCATGCTCAAAGTACCCATTGCCTTGTCTTGTAAGAGGGAAGAAATCGTGGGAAATCAGTGATTCAAAACAAAAAGTTTGTTGCAGTATTTCGCAAAATCCCTATTTTTGTTTTGTTTTTTGATGCGACTCTTCCAATCTTAGCGTCCTGGTAAAGGTGTCAGGGCGCCGTCCCTCTGTGGCACCATAGCACATGAGCGCTGTGGCTTTTGTGATGCAGGCTCACTACATCAGTCCAATGGGGAGTATTCCTTTCACTGCGCACTCAAGGATCACAACCTGGAGATGCTGCGGGTTATAAATAACTTACTTCTTGCTTGTTGAATGAAACGTGTATTCTCTTGACGTCAGAGTCGACCGAAATAAATTGAGTCTGATGAAAACCTCTGTCTTGATCTTCATACGTGCAGCTCACCAACACATGTTAATGTTCTGCATGTTTGTATTTTATTTTAATAATTTCAAAAGGACAATTTTAAAATGAAAGCTTGGACCCACATAAAAACATGACAATAGCAATTTAGCTGGGTATTCGTTTATGCTTTTTTAAATGTGTGAATCCATGCCTCATAGAAGCATGTTCTATAAATACAATTTAATCTGTCTGCAGTGTGGAACATCAGTGCCAATTGTTAGAATAAAGACAATCTTCCTCTCTGCCATGTAATAAAGGGCACAGCGAAGATCATTCATCTCAAATATGACAAACAGGGTCTGTTCTTGATCCACATCACACTGCTTCCTGCAGGAAATGCCAAAATGTAACAATTATGGGCTTCCTTCAAACCAGAGATCTTGTTAGATATTGTATAAGAAGTGATATAACATCAATAATAATTGAGAGTTTATTTATGCATATCTCCAACCAATGTGTCGCTGATTGACTTGTTTCACTGCTCAATAAATGAAGAGAAGGAGCACAAATATTTCACACCTATATATATATATATATATACATATATATTTACTGTACAATTAAACAGGCCAAAACTTGCAGCAGCCATCACAGCTATACAGCCTAATAGGGACATTTCTATTTTTAGGTTGCTATGAGACAGCAGAGAAGCAGTTTCTAATGAGAACAGTGACGTTCTCAGCCCTGCAAAGAACAGGTAAATCAGACACATAACATTCCACCAAGGACCGCCAGGCTTTTGTGGCATTTACTCAAATACTTTTTAGATTGTGCTTGTTTTGTTTTTTTAACTTGCACAAGTAAGCAGCCACCACCACGTTCAATCATTAGTCCTCTGACCCCTGCTCTTTTCCTCTGAGACTGGAACTAATCACTTCATGACCCATCCAAACACTTGACGTATCAGGACTGCAGTCGTCAATGCTGCCAGTGATTTCTCACCTGTGATTGCCTTCTCAGCCCCCGGGGACATGTTGTTTACCAGGCACATGGAGAAAGTGGTTTTATAAAGCAGCACATACAGTTTTCATCCAAGTCAAAAGAATGTGTTCCTACTATCCGAGAGACGTGGCAATAGAAATGAGCAACAGTCTTGATTTTAATGGAATATTTCTGATACTTTATCCATCAAATATTGTTGCTACTTCTTGCAAAGTGCAGAACTGAAGGAACTTGCGAAATGTAATTGTTTTTGTAAAAATATCTGGTTGGGTAAAGATAACCTAATGTACTACTGTTATTATAAGTTTGTAGAATGTAGGGTTTTTGTGTACTTGATATGACCTGTATCATGGACAGAGCCGCTGTCCACAGAGAGATGATGGACGCAGCACAGACAAAGCCAAGGCTCACTGGTTTGGACACATTCATTAGCACTGGGAGCAACAGGACGTCAGCAGTCCTCATGCAGCGTGATCTTTGCCCTGACAATGCTGTCGTCGGCGGTCTATTAAAGGGAAAATAAATAATTAAGCTGGAGAGAATAAGCGCTGTCACCCCTGGGAGCAGTTTCCATTTTCAGATATCTTACATCACAGCTGCTGCTCTTCCTCCCCTTCTTTCTAAATATAACCTTTTCTTCAGTCTGAATTGGGAGGTTTGTATTCAACAGATCATACTGTAGATCGGAGATTATATTTATAGATCCTTCCGAAGTGCATGTAAAAAGTTATCAACCATTATTAATAGTTTTTTTGAGTCTGATAGCAATGAATCATAGAGGAGTCAGTAACAGTAAGCATTATATTGGGCCCCAACCAATGTCAGTGTTTCAACAGTCAAGAAATATAAAAAAGTGTTATTAGGTTTTAATCAAGTCAAACAATGGTTTAAACTCTCAGACTTCAGATGGGTTTAGGGGCAAAACATAGAAGGTAAATACTTTATAGAGCATGATAACAAAACAGACCACTTAAGAATGGAACACGGCCAGACTGTGCTGAGCACTAGTTGTATGGACTGCCATAAAAGCCTAGCTTAGTATATAAAGTGAAAACAGTCTGCTTCTGGCATGCTTTATATGAACCATATAGGTCATAGGGCTGTGAGTTTGGCATTTGACAGAAGAGGGTAGAAGTACTCCTGAACGCTGCTAGAATGTTACAACTATCTTGCATAAATTGAACACATGTGATGGGTCAAAGTTAAAAGACCAAAAAAGAGAGAACACCTGCTTGTCACAATATAGCCACGCCATAATGCATATGCTACTTTATTGTCTATTATGCTATAGATTGGACCATTATTTCCAATGAATATCATGCTGTGTTAAAAGATACTTGAAACTATAGCGATTGAGAGCATTATCCTCTGAGGAAAATGTTTATGAGGTAATAAATCAAGTCATTTTCCAATAGACTTCTATAGAACAGGACATTTGTTGACACGGAGGAGTCATATTATAATGGTTTCACTCTTTGAGTGACCGTGGCTGTGGTAGATTTGTTGCTCACGATGGCATGGCCAATGATGTTCAAATGTTAGCTTACCTGAGCTGAGAGGGCACCTTAAATGGCAGCCTCTGTTTTTTTGTGAATGGTTGAATTTGTTTATGTAGAATCACTGAAAAAGTTTGTAAAGACTGGAAAAGCACTTTTTTAATTCAGTCCATTTACCATTTTTTAAACCGGAAGGATGCAGCTAGATACAGACATGATATTAATCTAATTCTTGGCAGAATAGAAGAGCTAATCTGAACCTTCTTTAAAAAAATTAATCTGCTGCTGTCATGCATGCAAGATCCAAGTTGTTTATATACAATTAACTCATGAGGGATATCTTGTTTATTCTGCCCATCTTGACAACTCCATTTGCATTACGACACAGACGTTGATTTTTCCAGAGCATATATAATTTGTGTTGCGGTGCTTGTTTGTGATTCTTCCTCTGTGCTTGGTGTCTCTTTAAACACTGAGTTTGACATTTTCATGGCATTTGGTGTCACTGCGATTGTATCAAGCAAATGTGTGGGCTGCGACAGCAATGAACTGGCAGGAACCCTGCTGCAGCTTTGCACCGGACTGCTCCATGCCTCCCTCCTACCTCTGCAGATTTAGGAAAGATGCCTTCAGTGCAGCTTAAAAACCTGCTACCCCTCACATATGCTGAGTTATTTATTTTTTACTATCGACCCATGATTATGTCCCATGAAGTATAACACATTTTCAGACACTTTGATGTTTTCATATTGAGAAGTCTTGGTTCCACTCCTCCTCTGCCTCCTTCATCACTCCTTCTGTTCTTTCTCATCTAACGGTGCAAACCAACACCTGCCCTTCTGGTGAGCAGTAATTGAGTAGAGCATTATTCAATAGCATTATTCAAGAGCATTATACAGACAACAATTTTGCTGTGGGATCATTGTGTATGTCTGCTGTATCCTAGGAGATTGGTGCATATCTAATAGGGAGTTTGCAACTCATTTTGCAGAGGAGGCACTTTGATGTCCTGCGTGTTGAATTTTCTGTTTAAGCTCAACATCCTGCTAATGAAGCAGAGGGCCTGAAGCTTCAGAATTGGTTGCTTATCAACTCCGTGCCCCACTTATTAGGAGTTGTTGTGGAGCCTTTAATTGGATATTGGAATTGGAGGTGCCTGAATGGCCTGCCAGTAATCAAGTGCTCAAGATATATCCACAGATGACAGTAGTGTTAACATCATTAAGAATTATACCTTCAATATTGAAAACCAAGCACTTCCACTTTCTTCTCTATATTTTTTATGATCGCCTTTCCCTCCTGTCCTCTTAATGGACAAGTGTTCCTACGATTTACCTTACATACTTTTTGGCAGAGTTTATGATTCTGTAAAGCGGTCTCAGTAACTGCAGAAGTAATTGGTGGCAAAATTGATGTTTTGTTAGAATCTGTCACACCTCTGTTCACACCACCAAATCAGAAGCTTACCAATGTCTGCCCCTCATGGAGCTAACAGCAAAAACTCTCCCTGCTCAAATATCATATCTTGTGAAACACTACGGAGACAATACAAAGACATCTCTGCGGGTAACTATCTGTGTGTCAAGATTACTGGGCCACACACCTTGTTCTTTAAATATGTTGTTCATCTAAAACTTTTCATAATTGCATGTTTAGTGTTTTATATCTGTATTAGTAAGATTTGTGGAACGTGCTAGAAGATGTTGTTGTGGCTTTAAATACATTTCAGAACGAGAGTTTTTTTTGCGCTGTGAATTCATCACACTCTGTCTCAGAGCTGCATCTGTCAGAAGTTTGGGTCTGTCAGAGTATGTGGGTACATCAGTGTGGATGAGTGGATGCTCTGACAGCGAGTTGGAGAACTTCAGTTCTGCGGTTCACACCCGTGAGACTGTGACGTCTTTGACACCATGGGGCACTCTGACCAAAAATACACCTCCTCTGCAGCACAAGGTGAGGAAAGAGCTTTTTCAGTGTCTGTTGTTGGGTGACGTCAAATCATCCCTGTCCGTCCTCGAGGATGTCAGGGCTCATCTGCACAATCAGACATGACAGGACCGAACAGGATCAGCCGGGCTTCTGCAATATGAGTCCTCTCTAGGTGACAGAACTAACAATAGATCTGAGGCTTCATCAACAACATGGCTGCAATGTAAGGCAGGATATCCGCCACTTATTCATTTGCGACTGAATCATGCTCTACTGGGTAAATACATTATTAGTCATCGAGGAACAGATGAACCGTATTAACCTATAGAAGGCTCAACTTTAAATCTCTTTATATATCCTCTCTAATATTTGTTACCAGCCATATCCCTCTTCCAATAAGAAAATGAATGGATATTTTAACCGGGATGTAATTATTCTTCAGGTTTCCCATAAGAAAATGTGACAAGAAGATGGGACATGTGTGTTGCAGCTGGGTCTGATCAGCTTTATCTGGAGGTGGGGATAGCTGGCAGGTCCTGGAGGACAAACACAAGTCAGTAATTATTGCTGGGTGTTAAAAGAAAGAAGCTGTGAAACAATGAAAGCTGTCCAACTGAAAGCGGTTCAACCCCTCACAGAAGAACCGCTCCTATACACACTTTGCTTCCACTTTAACATTGAAAAATGCCATACAGTATATGAGTTAAATGTTAAGTAATAAGCAAATATGTTAATATGCTGATAATTACCATATACAGTATAATGGTTACCCATTGTCATGGATTTGTAAAGAGGACTTGCGTGAGTGTTGGGGCTGGAAACACGTTCATACTAATGAAAGTAAACACACAAATGGATTAAATGCAGTGTAATGAAATTAAGACATGCACTTACACCAAGGTGGCGTCAGAGGTAATCGATGAAATTCAGAAAGATTCAATGTCTGGGAACCATGAATCATGAGTGATGCCAATCCATGGTAAAACTGAACAAATTGACCTGCTGGTGTCCCTATATGTTAAGTCAGTAGGACTGATCCTATGAATTATTGATGTCTGTATAAAATGGCATGTTGACCCATCCAAAAGATGGATATTTGAGTTGTTTTTTTATGTGAAAAGCCTGCATATACCGGCAAACAAAAAGATCAATCAGTGCCCTGGTGTTGAAAGCACAGCATCACCTGTGTATCTCTCACGTATTCTCTCACTCTAAATCTGAGCAGTTTAGCTGACTCCATCACCTGTGTTTGTATCCTGCTGTTGCACTCACAGACCAGACAGGAGTCATATCAGAGTTTCCAACAGGAGGTAGAGCAAGCGGCAGCTTTCTCAGCTTGAATCACATCTCTCCTGGCTTTTAAACCCTTTTCCTGTCTGATTTCAATTCAAAACATGCCTGACAATAATACACTACCAACGTGATATGGCTGCTTGCCTGTTGGCAAAACCACTTGGTGCAAGGTAGATAATAGACATAATTAAAATACACAGGGCTGCGTTAAAAGAAAGAAGATTTATCATCATCCTAGTTTCCAGTGTGCTTGTGAGGCCCGAAGCACTGAGATCCCTGCTTGTGTTCCCGTGGGCCCAGAGCTCTCATACCTGACTGAGCAGATCGAGATAAGAACCAGTTATCTTTGCCTCACAGCTCTGCACATCCCTGAAGGAGAGCACCTCTCTAAGCAGACACAGCAGCTATGGGATTCAATCAAACCAGAATAGAAACATTTACTCAATGTCATTCTAACTTCCATTTACTCTCAATTTAAAAGCACTGAAATGTCATTTAAGAGGATTTAAATTATATATTCAACAACTCTAAGTCCCTCCTGCTGAATACACAGACACACAGTCATCGGCCTGATCACAGACGGCGACGAGACGGCGTACAGAGAGGAGGTCAGAGCCCTGACATCTTGGTGCCAGGACAACAACCTCCATCTCAACGTCAGCAAAACAAAGGAGCTGATTGTGGACTACAGGAAGAGGCAGAGAGAGGCACACACACCCATCACCATCGACGGGACTCCTGTGGAGAGAGTCAGCAGCTTCAGGTTCCTCGGGGTAAACATCAGTGAGGACCTGACATGGACACATCACACCAGGGTCATATCCAAGACGGCTCGACAGCGGCTCTTCTTCCTCCGCAGGCTGCGGAAGTTCAACATGGACTCCAGGATACTCTGCAACTTCTACAGGTGCACCATCGAGAGTATCCTGACTGGCTGCATCACCGCCTGGTATGGCAGTTGCACCGCCCTCAACCGTAAGACTCTACAGAGGGTGGTGAAAACTGCTCAGCACATCACCAGGACGGAGCTGCCATCCATGGAGGACCTCTACACCCAGCGGTGTAGGAAGAAGGCCGGTAGGATATTAAAGGACCCCCATCACCCCAGCAACAATCTGTTCTGTCTGCTGCCGTCTGGCAGACGGTACCGCAGCATCCGGACCAAGACCACCAGACTCAGAGACAGTTTTATACCACAGGCTATAAGACTACTGAACTCCTGAGCTGTGTGAATGTCTACTCACATCTGTTTATAGTACACACATACATATATATTATACACATCTGCCATACATATCTGTTTATAGTACACATATCTATATATTGTACATATCTGCCATATACATCTGCTATACATAATATATGCATCTGTCCATACCTCCTCATTCAACAGTGTAAAGTATTTAAATACTTTCAATGTATTCCACATATGTATATATTTCACATCCTCAAATCTTTATTGTTAATATTGTAAATATTCTTCTCTCTTTTTGCACTACTTTATTTATCTTTTGCACCATGCATGTTGAGTTGTTGGAGGAGCACGCGACATAAGATTTTCATTGCCAACATATACGCTGTATCTGCTGTGCATATGACAAATAAAACCTTGAAACCTTGAAACCACAGAGGTGCTGCTGGAGGGGATTCAGCTCGCCGACTGCATATGTGGGAGGATAGGTTAGGATGTGTCACGTGGGCGGGACGTTGTCAGGAGTTCAAAGTTAAGCCAGCCCACGATATGACGTCATAAGAACGGCAAATCTGGATCAGCTCGTTTGTACCCTTGTTTTTAAAGATGTGGGTAAGGAGGAAAAGAGAGAGGGTTCCTGACACTTTGTGAGTCTACTTACACACCGGGGACACATATTTAGGTAGAAAAGACATCAAAAAGTGTATTTTGCACAAGTGGGGACCTTTAAATACGAGTGCCTGCTTTGAAAGCCTCACTCATATAAGTCTTCCCAAATGGCATGTGGGTATTAAAAAGATGCAGGTTGCTGTTTATACCTTTAAAGGTATTTTAGCAGTTGCCTATTTAAACTGCCTGGCAACATTTTCATTCATAAGGTGTCATGTTTCTAACCATCTGATGAATGTCAGTCAAATATTCAGTCTCTTATGGGCAGTTTTTGGTCTCCATCAAAACCGTAGAAAACAACAAACAAAATTACAAAAATTCAAAAGGGAAAGGGCTTCTGTGAGCTGAGGGAAAATACAAAGCTATGTGCTAAATATTTTACATGTCACATAGTTATATGATCCACTGTTATACATTTAATGAAATATTACTATTATGAAGTCTTTTTTTAGTGACTCATTGCTTGAGCGGACGGAGGATGCATTGCTGTGGGCCTTTTTTCATTGCTCAGGGCTCTTGCGGTGTTTGCGTGAAAGGAGTCAGTTTAGTTTGGCTTTGAACTCAGACCTCTAGTCGGAACATTGGAAGGGATACAATTTGTGTGGTTGGATGACGTCATTTTGGGTCGAAAGGTTTACATGTACACACCTCTGTCCAGATAAGCTTCATATGTGTTCAGTATAGAGCTCAACCAAGGCATTGCCTCATTCTGCAGAGTCAAATAAAATGTGGGGTCAACGTCATTTTTACTTTGACTTCAAAATTCGTGCTCAGAGAAAATGTAACTCCTTTTTTGGGCTTACTGATATTATTTAGATTTCACCTTTGTTATTAATTTAAATTCGAGTTGAAATGTAAACTGCATTTGAGACACCCAGACTGCTGCTGGGGTGTTTTCCATGACACAACAGTGTCAGTATCACATTGTGGTGACTCATGTTTATCATCTTTTTTCCCATTTCGCTTCCTCCTTATTTGTGGTTTGACAAATGTGGAACAAATTGTTTAGCAATATGTGGGTTTATTGATAGAGTAATCCATACGTTCTATCAATAACCCAAATGAAACTGCGTACAGTTAGTCATTTAAGAAAAGGGATCTTTCTATTGATTGTTATATAATATGTCCTCTGGCATCACATTACCTGTGTGTCGCCCTCAGATTCAACCTGCGGCACAGCTCTCTATTCAGTGAGGCGCACTGAACACTGAATGGAGTGGAAACCTGATTTGGTTAGTGCTGATCAAAGGGTTCACCAAGCTTTTCATTGTACAAGTGTTCCTTGACAAAATGGTAACAAAGCATAATCTGTAGCAGCTGTGCAACAAATTGCATCCACACAAAAGCACAATAAGTTGTATTTAATAGGAAATAAAGCAGCAGTTAGGGCATTATTGAGCCTCATGAAGACAACTTTGACCAGTGTACTAGGTACAGTGCAATATGTGGTTGTCTTTGCACTCAAAATGGTAAGTATTAGAAAAGGAGATTTTGGGTCATCACTGTGAAATCAATTACATACTCTGCTGTTGCTCTGCAACAACACAGCTCCAGACCTGTGATTTATCAAAAGCTACTTGCTCTTAATGGGGCCACTGCAGAACTTTAATCTATTCTCTGCTGCCAGAAGCTTGACTGTTAAACCTTATCTCAATATTAGCATCAATGGCAAATACACAAGTTTCAGTGGTGGTTCAGTGGCCTTTCTATGTGCCAACTAAAAAACATGTTGTATCAAAATTGTTATACAGTGATAAAAATATGAGGCTGTTTTATGGAGTCACTGTTAATACAGGCACAGATGGAGGGGATGTGCCCTAAATAAATATGTAAGTAGTCATGCTGAGCTCCTGGTCCTCCTGCTGCTCGCACTGATACTATTGATCTAACTGCTCTTTTAAAGCCCAAATGCCTCCACTGAAATGTTCCTGGATCGTTCAGGGCTCCTGACTGTGAGCTCTTTATTCTGTGATCATCCCTTTCAGATTCACAACCTCTTTCTCCCAAAATGATGCTATGGATATTGTTAATCATTGTGTATGCATTGATGAAGCTATAAAGGATAGCAAGAACACAATTGCCATGCACTTTGATCTCAATAACTATAACATCTTATTACACTGCATGTTTTTTGCAAGTTTGAAGAATTTAAAGGTGACATATATATTATCCTATTTATCGATCTTACAAAAATAAATAATTTGATGTTTGTATTATCTCTGTTATGCAAACCTTGTTCTTCAAAACACTGCATCAAACTTTTTTCGACTGCAAAGTTTAACAGTTTTATGTAATCAACAATATTACCCTATCATGATTTTGTGCCTTTGCCCACTGACCCTTAAAATGTCTATGTAAGTAGTAAATCTGATTCACTGTAACAGCTTCTGAACACAGAAGAGCAAACCAAATGAACTTGTTTACGAGTAACACCCAGAAGAGGATGGTTTAGTGTATTTTTAGGGATGATGAATGTGATTCCCAATCCAGGACAGCTGACTACACAGCACTATTCATGGGGAACTGTGGTTGGAACTGAATGGGGTCACTAGAAAGAAAGAAAAACCTAAATTGTAAATGTGCAGATAGAGTCAAATGTTTCTCTGCCTCTTGTACATTGTTTTTAATACAATTGTAGATTCATCTTTTGTATCATATTAGCTTTCTATCTGTTCATATGATTTACATGTGAGCATCGGATTTAAAATACCTCCATAGTTTGTTTTTGTGATCAAAACAGCTTTGACCTGTACAACTTTTTGGCCACTTAGGGGCAGCAAAGACCCGTTTTGAACTCAAGAATAACATATCTTCATCTTAAAAGTAGATATGTTGAAGCTTTAGTGCTTTTTCACACATCCAGCCATTATTAAGCATAATTATCATTCATCTTTTTTGGTTTTTAGCAACTGTCTGCTATATGGTCATGAACAGGTGGTCAAAAATCAGTGATAAGAGCAAATCTATATCAAAACATAAGAAACTGTGAAATGCAGACACGTCTCCCTCCCTCTGCAGGCTTGGGAAAACTGATACACTCTCTCTCTAGCTTTTGATCAATAACAACTATCAAGATTGTCACGTTCAGAACTGACATATTGGTCCATAAACCACAAGTTGACTTTGATGAGAAAATGAAAACCCTGCTGCAGGGACATGATCCATCACACACACGGAAACAGTGGCCTTTTTGCTGTACGTGTGAAATGATCATAGCTACATTAAATGACTTATTCACAATAAATCTTGTAAGGTATCAAAACAAAAACAGAGTGCGTGTTGTCATACAGTCACTTGAATAAATGAATAACTGACATTGTGATTTACTAATGCTTTTTGCAATGTCTTTCTTGTTTAATGTTAGATCTTTGTTGTAAAACGTACTATCCTTTACGTCGTCATTGGCACATTTTTCCACTGACATTTGACAACAGAGGTATGATTGACATTTGGTGTCAGTACATTTAAAAAAGAAGATAAGACATTGGTTTTGAGGTGTTCAAGGCCCGCTGCCTCTACACATTGTTAGTAGAGATTTGGCTCGATCAATGTGATCAGCCATGCACAGCCAGGTGTGGGGAGAAGCTCAGTGAGGCACAGGGACAGGGTTTATAAATAAACCAAATAAAGGACGATGCTTTCAGTGACCCTTGAGATGTGGCTTTGGAAGGGGTGGAAAGGCAGACGTTTATCCTGAAGAAACTAATAAAGCACTGTCTGTCAGCTGGGAGGTGAGTCAGCCCAGAATAGCATCATTAGAGAGTAGCAGCGCTCTGATCATGTCTCCGAGGGGAGATGACCACCACACTGCAGCACACATCCAGCCGAGACCACCGAGAAACACGCACAGCTCACAATACAATCCATTCCTGCAAACAGCAGTTCTGCAGCGTGCACATTTCTAAGATAACAAAACACTTATGGTGTTACAGTCAACTGTCATTGTGATACTCTCCAAATAGAAAAAAAAAAATCATTGATCTTATCAAGCATCTTTTGTTGGATAACGGTGTGTTTGCTCGCCAAAGCTGTCATCACACCTCTCACACAAATAGCCATCTAAAGACCCTTTTACACGAGGATATTCTTCTGCCTTTCAAATGAGACAGCTGGCAAATAACAAGATAATTGCTTTTCGACAAACCATTATTATTGTTTCCAAGAAAAGAAAAAAAAAAAAAATCATTAACCATTGTTGATCTTCTCATTGCATCCTTCCATATAACGTCACATGAATTTCAGGTGTTCTTGTTCTTGTCGATGACAATATCAAATTAGATTAGAAGGTTTTTAATCATATTTAATGTAAACGTATTATTTATGTTTCACAGGTTTAATTATTTTGAAAACATTGTACATTTTGACACATTTTTGACGAGATAACAAGTTTCATTGCACTCTCATGTTTGTAAGTATTAGGGTAAAGCTAGTTAGCTGGTTAGCTTAGCTTAGCATAGACACACAGTAAATAGAAGCAGGGGGTAACAGCCTGTCTCTGTCCAAAAGTAGAAAATAAAATTCCAATGTTCTGCTTTCAAAAACTAGGTAAGATGTTAATTTAGATGTTTTTATCAACACAAAACTGTTTTTTTGGAGAGATTTAGGCTGTTCCTCCTAGCTATCAGTCTTCATGTTAAGCTAAGCTATTCACCTGCTGGCTTTCGCTACATATTTAGCGTATTACGTGGCTCATTTAACACTTGACAAGAACATTATAATTTGTTCTCGCAACATTGAATAGTGCTTTTTTTGGTTATTTTCCTAATTTACATCCGTAATGATGGTGAACTATCTCTTACACTTAGACATCGACTATGAGCATGGCTTTATTCACACTGGCAACATTGCATATGCTTACAGGTTTTATGTGTGCGGGGCTGCAGTTTCTTCAAAATACCAGGCGATTTTCCAACAGTCTTCAAGTGCTGATACATTTTTTGATGCTGATGAGAGTCAGAAAAAATGCATGCTACTGCAGGTATTCAAAACAAATACGAAACAGGAGTAATGTTGAGGGTGGGCAGATCTATTTTAGGCTCCTCCACAAAACTGTCCTTGAATATGACATTGAAATGATGTAGAGGGATTAAAAGTCAAATCTGGATTAAAAGTAGAAGATGATATAAAACTGAACATGTTACCTTATTGATGAGCTGAATGTATTTTAATCATGACTAAAGATGTTCGGATTTGCACTGATTTTATTTTTAGGCCAGTTAATGTTTGAAAGGAAGGGAGGAGGGGAGCACGTTTTGTGCTAACACTATTTCCACAGAGCTACTACACCAAAATATGACAACAAATGATGAGACTCGTTATTTGATTTACAGCTGGCATCATCCTATTAACCTTGTTTTTTTAGCATGAAGATCTGATTGCATCCCGTTTATTTTCTTTATGCAACTTATATGTATTTATTTTTGATACTTTTGCACATATTTGAGATGATTATCATATCCCATGTTTTTAATATTATTTTTTAGATGTTTATTAAGCTGGCAGAGTAAAATGGTGGAGCACAACCGTCATCATCGGCCTAATGGTTTAAACCCTTAGTTTATTAGCTACAAATAACTGAAAGTAATGCAGTTTATTAATAATAATAATAATAATAAATCACATTTATATAGTGCTTTTTACGGTACTCAAAGACGCTTTACATATTGCCCTATCAAAACTATGCAAACAGATCATTTATTAATGTATACTAGGGTTAAAATCAAAACAGAGGTTAAAACAAGAAGAAGATGGTGGGAGTTAGGTGGTGAAGGCTAGTGCAAAATGTGTGTTTTTAGTGCAGATTTGAAAGAAGAGAGGGTTGGGGAGACTTTGAGATGGGAGGGAAGCGAATTCCATAGGGAGGGGGCAGCAACTGATCAACAAGTGTTGATTCAAGTGTATGTTTCTTTTTGGGGATGTGATGCTCTCGAATGGTAATGCATTATACGGAGAGGTGCTTTTAAAAACAATTTTCCACCCCATTTATATCAATGAGGGAAGGGTAAATACCTTTAAAACGTACGTAGCGTAAGTTAAATAAATGGGGATTACGCAACATTTGAAATAAGATAACACAATTTGCTATTGCAAATGTTAAAAGGAATCTATTAGAATAAACTGTCAAGTAATGTTTTTTTATTTTTGGTACTGTGACATTATGTTTTAACATTTAACATTATCGAATGATTGTTACTTGTTGGCAGCTCTTCAGCAGGAATATCTACTCCTTGTGTTACCAACTGTGGAAATAGACATGTGTGACAATTTTATCAATCATGTGATGTGAAAAATAAACATTTAAGCTTTTCTCTTTCTCTGTAATTGGATTAGCTTACCCAATTTGTTCACCTGTCATGTGCATGTGATAGTCAAAGGCCAATAGATTTCTGCTTTTGGTTTGTGAAAGTCAAGAGGGCGAATTTCAAAAGCCATGAATGCTGGATGGGAGGCTCTTTGGTCTCTGACCTTACGTAGACTGTTCAAAAAACACAATTTGGAGAAGGGTTTTTATAAAAAAATATCCAGATATCCAATGGGAGGCCAAGCTGAAACCGTTTCATTCCTGTCCTTGTATGGTGGTGGCTGATCTTCAGGAGTGAATTTTCCCTTAATGCCTTGTTATGGTTTACTTGTTGGTGGCATATGAAATAATATTCGGCAGAATTAAGCTCATGCATAGCAATGCATCTCTTATTAGCACTTTGCCAGCGACCTGTCAAAGCTGATGCGTATAGAGGCATGAAGATGTCACCTGCAGGCTGCTCTCAAGCCACCATTCACGGGTCTTGTAAGCATCCTTGACTGAAGGAGGGAAAATATGCAAACCCAGTGTCACAGAGCATCTGGGGACCACTCAAAATCTCAGTTAGGGCAATAACTTTAACGAGGTACCTTATTTAATATGAAGTAACATGGGTTTCAAATTATTCAACTGATTAATGGGTTAATTCCTACTCTTGTGTCTGTCCATATATATATATATATATATACATGAGATATACGTAAAGGAAAGGTATTCTGGAGCAATCGTAAATTGAAATTGTTAAGTCCCAATCCTGAAGCCTTATCTTCGGGGTCATTTATTCCTCCTGTGACTACGACTCTGACGTAAGAGCTTGCAGCAATTAGAGCCAGCAGAAGCCTTTGCGTGTGTCAAGCCATAGTAACTGCTGAGCACCAAGCAGATGGTAACAAACCAGTCTCAACATGCACAGTGCGGCTCTCCAAAAACTAATTGCTGGGCTTCTTCTCCGGGTGTCCTGAACCCACCCTGTGATTGTTTCAATGGGATCCGTCATTCAGCCTGTCCCCTGTGGTTGGCTGGGGTTTGGATGATGCAGGCCTGAAAGGGCTGGTTCTGTGGCACTGTGGCATTTGAGACAGTGGATGCCTGGGTAAACACTTAGCACATGGCAGCAGATGGTGGTGGGGAGCTCCACTGCAGTGGGAGGTCCGCATGGTGTAATACTGTAGCTCGAGATGATGGGGATGTGCTACCCACTCCATTTAAGGTGTGCTTAATCTCACCCCTCGTTAAATAATTATGAGCAGGCCATTTTTCATCTCTTCAATATCCTGGACGTACTCTTTTCTCATTAACTGTTCTGTATTTCTATATCCATTCAAAAGGACATCATGTGACACGATGTGGTCGGATTTGAAGACTGTGTCAAAATGAAATAGCAGCACACATAATTAGGAAGCAGCGATCATATCACAGAATTACAGCCAAATGTATGGTGATATGCAGTGCCCTTTCTGCTTCCAGAGATGCACACCAACCCATCCTCCTTCGCCTCTGTCTTTTTATTGTGTCGTCATGGTGATGGGTTTTCGTCTTTGTCTCTAATTAGAGAGCTTTAGATGTATTGACTATCTCAGATCACAGCACACCTCTCTCTCAATACCTCTCCTCGTGTCGTCATCAAACGGCCAATCTTTAATTAGAAACACGCACATTCAGCCACGAAGAACACACAGAGCACATGTGGATAGAAACCAGTGGTGTCAGAAACAGAGATGGCTGTTGCACTGTTATTTAGAGAAACTGTTATTATCGCTGATTTACTCAGGCTTTGAGACAGGATCCTTCCTTCTGTTAGGAACGGTTTCACAAATAAACTCTGTGTGACCTTTACTGACAGACACTGTCAGTAAACAGGTTTGTTTTTAGAAATAACCATCTCTGCATGTGCCAAAATAAACCCCAAAATTGTCCAGAGAGTGTCAGCCATCAAAATCTTATTCTTAATTAAAATACATAGTTTCCATAGTTACCCTGAGAATAGGAAAAGCGTGAGCCAAAGAGTTCCAGGTCTAACATGGCTTTTCACGTCATCTTTCCCATGGCTCTTTTTAAAGGGAACGTTATGTAGCCTGTTAATTACAGCGTTGACATCTAAAGACAGCATCACCTTTTTACAATATAGCTCATTCTTTAATTTGTTTTTAATGCTTCAGACATTCTCCATATTCAGATCTTAGGAAATATTATGCGGTATCTCAACAATCAAAGGTAAGAGGGAAAACTGTTGGTCAAAGATAAAAGAAATGCATCAGTGGTTGTTATGCAAATATAATCAGAGTTATAATTTCCTCTAAACTACAATAAAGAATGGCAGCATGATGACAGCAGAATAAAAAAGAAGCTTCAAAGCAGAATCACTGTTTTGTGCACATCTTTATTAAAGTGAGTTCTTGGTTTACCTATTAGAAGGTGTATTACACTTTAATCCTTTACTCCATTTAGTTGATCTTTGCAGGATACATAATCACAAAAAGTACCTAAAAATTCCCCATTCAAGTTTTATTTTTCAAAGATGCACACAATATCCTTCTGTCTGTAAAGTCAATTATTTCTTTTTAGGACATTCAAAAGCTATGTCTTGCCCATTAATGCTGGCAGAGTGTTCCTTCAAAGATTAACAAATCAGGCAGGAGGGTCCTTAACTTGGCAGTTGAGGATGCTTAAAGCACAGGATAATAATCCCTGATCCATGCAGGAACTTCAGGTGACATTGACTGAACTTAGATATTTGACATGAAAAAGGCTTATGGATTGGATTTTTCCAATTTTTGCATTTGCTCTTCTCAGGTTTGTCATTATAGAAGTATTTAGGTGTGTCAGGTGTTTCCTCAACATCCTCTCCGACTGCATCCTACAAACCGGCGAGCTGCTCTGCAAATGTAGAGGAACAATACCCTCTTGTGTCGGCGGAGGCAGCTGCAGCTCGGTCGTCCACGTCTCACCACCGGAGTCTTTGTGCATTTTACTTTCATTGATTATACGCCGATAATTCCTATTATACAATATAATTACATTAAGAAAATAAGTTACAGCAGTTAAAACTATGATCTATTGAAAAAGTTCACAAATGTGGCAGCCATTATTTTGTATCATAAAGTCTAAAAAAGGGTTGCTGGGTGAATGTGGCACTAAATAATGATATAGATATGGTGTTATATACTCCAATGATTGTTTTTTGCAGTGCAGCATGATCTAAAGAATAAAAAGGAGAGATGCGTATGGAAAGAGTGAATTTATCCTTTTTTATTGTTACAGGTTTTGCAAATCAGTATTTTCCAGCATTCTCCAAAAAGGAACAATAAATTAGTTTCATAAAAGACAATAAACAGCTCTGAGATGTATCATTTTAATGTCTGCCCAAAAATATGTTAATTCATCGTAATTCATGACTCTGCACCATCGTTGTTTGAGAGAACACATTAAGATGTTATATGGAGTTACATGTTATCATAGCAAATAAAAAAAACACGAAGAGTTACCATGACTTACACACATCATAAACTGGGAGCTTTGACTTTCTGCCACGACATCCATGATTTCACACAAATTGATGGAAAATAACTTTGTCTGTTCCAATGAAAACTCGAGTGACAATTGTGTAAGGTAACGCATTTACCATTAAAACAAAGTAAGCGTGTACAACATCTACAGAAATGTCTACTTATGCTGTCAAGAATATAACAAATCATCTAAGTAAAATCAGCTGAATCCTTCTGTCTCCCAAATGCCGAACTCAATGACAAAAGTCTTGTTTTGAGTTATTGGAGTCCAATCGGTTTTGAATCATTTGACATTAATAAATATGGTTGAATTTTTCCTAAAACATAAAGTATTATACATTTTTTTAATACAAAAATAAAAGAAACATTTCAGTACATTAGAAATATTAAATGGATGAGGTGTTTGTATCATAGGAATGATACATGGCCAAATGAAGTTGATCAGTTAATATTGTGAAAAGTTTGAGTCGGTTGTTCTAACGACCCAGTCTCTAGTTCATATAATGAACTTTGTTTTTCAGCATATTGTGTCCAGTTATCAGTGATGGAAAGTGTCGGACACATACCCTTATCAGTTCTCCGTCCAACAAATATTTAATAGATAGCTGGGCTGGAAAAGTGATAAGGAGATGTGCTCGACAACATTATTACCTGAACTGCATTTTGAGGTAAACCATGATGAAAAACATAACCTGACCTTAGTGAAGGTCATAAAAAAATGTACAAAAACAGATTTAAAAATGTCTCACTCAGTCTCATGTTACCAACACAAAAGGGTCATCCAAAACTTTTATCAAAGTTTTCTTGTCCATAATTTAACGCTGATGAACACAAATGTCCTCCGAGGAAGCAGGATCCTGCATCTCTTCATTATCGGAAACAAAATGCAGTCCAGCTCTCCACTCCCGTTTTCACAGCTCAGAGTCCTTCAAGCATTCCCCTGCATCCAACAGGCCGAGTAACTTTGAGGGCTCGTCCCGTGAGCAGTTTTATGTCATTGGCCCCACCTCATCCCCGCCGCTGTCCTGTCTCTCACTGGTCGAAAATCAGTCCTGAGATTATCTCCTCACTCCCTGCTTTGAAATTTGTCAAGCAGACTCTGTCCCAGAAAAGGAAGCTTATAACATAGAAATGTGAGACTGATTTAGCAATAAATGTTAAACAATAAGTTAGAAAGAAAAATGTAAAAATGAAATATAACCCGGAAGATAAAAGATAATAATGAGATGATTACATTATTCACAACAGATTACAATCTGTTTGGAAACATTTTTAGAAAAGTGTTTTAGAATATTTTGTATCAGCTTAAGAAGCTGTTTCCTTCATTCCTAAAATGCATCAATGTCTTTGGCAACATTTAAACCTACATCACTCCTACATTTAACTGTGGACACTGCTGATGCGGTATGGATGAAACAGAAGATCTTCAGTGATGGAGGGTTAAGTGAACTACATGAAACTAAAGTAGTTGTTTAACTATATGTAGAATGTTGTTTGTACTTGCCAATTTATAATTCCAGAGTGAATTAAGTAGTACATTTACTTATTTACAGTTTTAACTGCTGAACATAACAATGTTGGGCCTTAGAAAGAAAGGATTTTTTGTACTTTTTATAAATTTGACTATTGCTTTTTTACTGTAATGAACTCCCTTTGATCAGCCTGCCCCCTCTTTTTCATTCTGGAAAATGTATTTAATGGTATGTGATTTAAGGGATCTTGTTATGTCATAATTTGTATCACTTGTAGCCCACATTTTATAATTTGATAGTTTTTCTCAAAACAGTTTGAACTGCTTTTTCTATAGGTGGCTTTGTTTAAACAAACCAGATTCCTCACCAGTGTAGTTTTGCTGCAGTTCAACCAGTTCCTGTTGCTTGCAAAGCAATGCTTTTTAAAGTATAGCTTCCCCCTACACTTAATCCTAACAGTTATCATCCTGATATCATCACAGTTGGCTAATTATAATTCTATCAATCTGGTGGAAATCAATAAAGACAGCTTGAATCCACATTCCTGTAAATACAGTTGCTCTTGTCATTATATCAAAGGCAACCATCATGTTTTTTGGAATAGACTCTTTGGTGGTCAACTTTATTCATTACAACATAGACTTTTAAATGGCAGCTAAACAGGATGGCTTCACATCCAGTATGCTGACAGCCTCTGACCCTCTGCCTGTTATCTATAGTCTCTCCTGAGCATGCTGTTGGCAGAGAGGAAAGACAGCAGACATCTCTGTATGCTTTGGTGTCCGTTATCTCTCCCCTCGGTGTGAAAAGTCCCATGCAAATTAAACACGGCTGGCTCGCTTTCTGATCCAGTTCCGGATTTCTTCTCCACACCAGCCGCCAGCAGCAGTCACACGGATGAGGGGAGATCTGCCAAGCATCTCCTCTGCAGTGCTCTGCTCTCCTCTGGGATTAGCTGCACTGCATTCCCACCATCAGCAGCGCCGGGGCACACACACACACACACACACACACACACACACACACACACACACACACACACACACACACACACACACACACACACACACACACACACACACACACACACACACACAGACAACTCGGTGTAGGCAGGGCAGCGCCGTCTATACAAACAAACACACTCACACAAATTCCTTTTCTTTCTCTTCTCTGTCTTTCTGTCTCCCACAGACTCCCACCAGTCTGGTTTAACCTTTAACTGACACACACACACACACACACACACACACACACACACACACACACACACACACACACACACACACACACACACACACACACACACACACACACACACACACACACACACACACACACACACAATAACATTCAGTAATACAATTGTCCTGCACTTCTTCCGTGACACAGAGTGATGCTGTTTGACAAAAGTTTTTAAAGGTTTTGATGGTTTCATTAAGCCCCCCCACCTTTGCAGGACAGAGACCCTCTCCCTCTCTCTACACCGCCCTCGGGACGATGGATCAGATTGTATGAACAAGAGGTCAGTGCACACATCATCACAAATCGCTGGGAGGTTGCAGCACTGCAACGCAAAGCAAAATCTTCCATTTCTGGACTCAAACCACACACAGCCACTGCTGGATTTAAATCTATGATAACTTATTTTGAAAAAAAGGGTTGCATTTATTTGTAGCAATAATGCTGCAAAAAAAGTCATTAACAATGCAGAAATGCTAATATAACCTCTATGTTTTTAGTTCTTATCTGATCATTACATTCGTCAAAAGCAGAGCTTCCAGATTCCCAACACATTTGGTGAAATGAATTAGCTCCACATCAAACCACTAGCCCCTATCACTATTTATCTTCCCTGTCTCTTCCTCAGTCCGTCTAAAGAGGTTGCTTCCAAAAGGAGGTGCCTGGAGTGACCTTGCACCCCCACTGCGTCCTCCTGGGGCATGATTGCCAGTTGCTAAATAACAATAGGCGATTAGCCTAAGACAGAGGGGGATTTCCACTGTGCTACTTCGTCTGCAAACAAAAGAGGCAGTCAGTTTAGTGGAAGCTTGATTAGGCTTTTCCTGGGGAGATCAGGTAATTCCCACTAATGACGCCCTGAGAGAGAGCAAGGGGAGCTTGGAGATTGGCTGACTGAAGGATGATGCAGGCATGCATGTGGGAAAATGTCTTCATGGTGAAACAATCTTGCCTTCAACGTTCACACAGACACAACTGATCAATGCTGCAATGTGAAATTAAAAGTGCAAGCACTGTGATTGATTTTTAAGGAAGCAAACAGCATAATCTTGTGTATATGAACATACACAAGATTGTCTGTGAATATTCCTGCTGCATTGCTTGATGCTCAAAAATACAGTACAGTGCACGTCAGTGGCTCAAATTAATCTCCAGCAGAGGGCATCATGGATGCTTTCTATTTATAGTAGTTGACTAAGATTTCTAAAGGGGATTAGAGGCTTCCTGAGGATGCCTTGCTCTGTTTTCAGGGGGAAAAGGCCTATTTCTCTCACTAAGCACTAACAGGAGACTGGCAGCTGTTAATAACAGTGAAAAGGCTCATGTTTTAAAACATTGTCACTGTGGAGGCATTTAGTGTCATGGTGTTTATCTGACATTACAGCTGTAGTATTTTAATTAGATTTTTTATGAACTGTCAGGCAAGATGCTATTACGTGCATTTAATTCTGATGATACTTAAGTATTGAATTTGTAAGATTTGTTTCCTGCTAGATGAATGTGCCATGCAAGAAGCTGGCATCTTATCCACATATCTCACATCTCAGAGAAGACTTTTGCCTAAACCATTTTTGGCAGCACTAAACTTGACTCAGTTGCTATGGACACAGATGATGTTTTCTTTTTTCTACCTTTTTTTTTTATCTGTGTCCATGACAACAAAATGGCTGTTACAGGAAATGGTATGCATTTTAACACGCAGGAAAGAGAGCGATGGAGGGCAAAGTCTTTTTTAGTTATTACAATTGACAATCCTGCTATTGTCAGTAACTTTCCCAAATACATATGTGACCATTATGTGTTCAGAATACATAAACTAAACATAATTTAACATTATCCGGTGTGGTTTTTTGTAATTTTACAAGCATATGTGATACAGGAGACAGACGATAGTCAAATAAGAAACAACCATATATGTTCATACATCCGACAAAGCGACTCTTAGGATCTTAGCTGAAGCCTCAGTGCAGGATGGAGGTGAATAGAAGTGGGAGGAGGATGATGGGCTATCCCTGATGACAGTCTATTGCTGTTTTATCTTTTGTTTGTTTGAAGGGTCAACAATGAAAATAAGAATTATTTATCGAATAAAGTTGTTCAACTTATTTATATAAAAGTTAACAACCGTCACATCCAAAGAAAAAATAAGTTTTAATTATAATCTATTTCTCGTCTTTTACTGCTTACACTTCTCTTGTTTAATAAGCACTGTTATGATCTTATTGTGAGACCCACAGCATTTCAATTATAACATTTAAAAAGGGAACTTTTGTTACATCCTATCACTGGTGATTAAACAGTCGTGAATGCATGAGAGCGTGAGCTGGAACGCCGCTGTGTTATATAGATATTTAATAATGTATACTTGATGTCACATTTGTATTCACATACTTCTAAAAACGTTCACCGCCGCTGAGAATGATTTGTACATTGAATGATTGGGCAGAGACAGAAAATAAGTGCTCATCAGTTTTGTGACAGCCGTTACTATTGTTGACCAATTCATAAATGATTCAAAAGTGCTTCAACATGGTTACAGTGCTCAGCGTGAATGAGTACACCCCCTTTGAAAAGTAACATTTTAAACAATATCTCAATGAACACAAAAACAATTTCCAAAATGTTGACAAGACCAAGTTTAATGTAACATCTGTTAAACTTATAACATGAAAGTAAGGTTAACACTATAACTTAGATTACACATTTTCCAGTTTTACTCAAATAAGGGCGATGCAAAAGTGAGTACACCCCACAACAAAAACTACTACATCTAGTACTTTGTTTGGCCTCCATGATTTTTAATGACAGCACCAAGTCTTCTAGGCATGGAATGAACAAGTTGGAAACATTTTGCTACATCAACCTTTTTCCATTCTTCAAGAATGACCTCTTTTAGAGACTGGATGCTGGATGGAGAGTGATGCTCAACTTGTCTCTTCAGAATTCCCCATAGGTGTTCAATTAGGTTCAGATCAGGAGACATACTTGGCCACTGAATCACTTTCACCCTGTTCGTCTTCAGAAATCCAACAGTGGCCTTAGATGTGTGTTTAGGATCATTGTCATGTTGGAAAAGTGCACGACGACCAAGGGCACGGAGTGATGGTAGCATCTTCTCTTTAAGTATAGAGCAGTACTTCTGTGAATTCATGATGCCATCAATGAAAAGCAGCTCCCCGACACCAGCTGCACTCATGCAACCCCACATAAGGACAATGCCACCACCATGTTTCACTGTAGGCACCATGCATTTTTCTTTGTATTCCTCACCTTTGCAACGCCATACAGTTTTGAAGCCATCAGTTCAAAAACATTTATCTTGGTCTCATCACTCCAGAGTATACAGTCCCAGTAGTCTTCATCTTTGTCAGCATGGGTCCTGGCAAACTCTAGGCAGGCTTTTTTGTGCCTGGGCTTTAGGAGAGGCTTCCTTCGTGGACAGCACCCATGCATGCCATTCCTCTGCAGTGTACGCCGTATTGTGTCACGGGAAATAGTCCCCCCAGTTTGGCTTTCTACTTCCTTAAATAACTGCAGTGAACTTGCATGCCGATTTTCTTCGACCCTTCTCATCAGAAGACGCTCCTGGTGAGGTGTTAACTTCCATGGACGACCTGGACGTCTTTGTGAGATGGTTGCAGTTCCAGCTTTTTAAAGTTTTTGTACCACTTTTGCTACAGTATTCTGACTGATAAGTAAAGCTTTGCTGATCTTCTTGTAGCCTTCACCTTTGCGGTGTAAAGACTATTTTCTTTCTCAGGTGTTGTGACATATTTCTTCCATGTGGTGCCATTGCTAACAACATGAAATGGGAAGGGGTTTTCTTTAAGTAACACCCTTTTATAGTCAGCTGTCTGCTGGACACCTGTGTAATGAATAATTAGACTCACCTGTGGTTGATTATTGTTAAATTAAACATTTGTAGTCTAAAATTTAGCTTTGCTCCAGAGACTTTCAGTGGGGTGTACTCATTTTTGCATCACCCTTATTTAAGTAAAACTGAAAAATGTGTAATCTAAGTTATATTATCAACCTTACTTTCATGTTATAAGTTAAACAGATGTTATATAAGACCTAGTCTTGTCAACATTTTGGAAATTGTTTTTGTGTTCACTGAGATATTGTTTAAAATGTTTCTTTTTGAAGGTGTACTCATTTACGCTGAGCACTGTATATCACTCATGTACAATATTTACAACGTGTTATTTAAGGTTTATATAAATATAGGGAGTTATTAACATGTTAAAAAATGTTATTAATCCTGAAGTAAATTCTTGTGACAGAGGAAATAAAATATAAGAAAAAGGAATAGTAAGTGTAACAGAAGTAACACTAACTAGAGTGCCTAACCAAACAACAATAAAAGTATAAAATCAGTAAAATCAATAAAGTATTATTGGCAATGATAAAGAAAGGGATACTGGCAATGATATTGAAATAGTAATACAAATAATAAAAACATACATGGTATTGTAAAGCAACATGTTAGAGCATTAAAAACATATATTAATTGTAAAGGTCCACGCATATAAATGCCAAATGAAATACTTAAATTTAAAGTAACTATACAAATAGCTTCCCATGAGGCTCACCTGCTCCTCCTCCTGGACCACTAGATGGCAGCGTCAGGTCATCAGGAGCCGACCAGGCTGTGTGACCACCAGGCTCATTATTAGCACATGATGAGGCTGCACTTCTTCAGAGAAGCAAATGCAGGATACTGGGTGAATATTTAAGAGGGATAAAGGAGACAAACTGAGTAGCAACAAATCCAACACAAGTGGACACCCAAGGTCATTGTGAAATGAAAAAACTCCCGAGGCTCTGGGCTCCGCAGCAGCAGCCAGCCGCTTTTATATTCAACATGGATTCAATTATAGATGGTTTTAAGGTGTGTTGTGAACGTTGTTCATTACAACCACATTACAACTTATATTGAAAGGAAATGTCTGTGCCACTTTGTTGTGACCCCCTTCATAGCTTCTGCAAAGGGTTTGGACATGCTTACACCACAGGACATACAAAGCTGTAATACTGTTAGAAGTGGGCAATGATAAATAATACACATACATTTTAAAATCATCATGCTGAAAAATGGTATTCCAGCTGTGCAGATTTGACAGACACACTTGTAATGTCACCTGCTAGGATTTATTTTACAATTATTTACATACTAATATACATACTAAGCATCAAGGCTTATACAAGATATAAAGCGTACAGCATCTGTTATGAAATGCTCTGTAACCGTGCAGCAGCACTGAGTTGTTAATTTCTTTAAAAGATAATACCTTTATTGATCCCCCGAAGGGGAAATTCAGTTTTCCACTGTTTTATATACAGGCACATGCAGTTGCAAAGTTACATTCAATACAATTACATACACACACACACGGTCATATGCAAACATGCACATGTGAGAGGATCCAGAGTGGAGAGGCAGCCTGTCTAGTCGGCCCCAGGGAGCTGCTGGAGGTTCGGTGCCTTGCTCAAGGGCACCTAGGCAGTGGCCCAGGAGGTGACCTGGCTCCTCTCAAGTACCAGTCCACACTCCATATTTCTTGGTCCGATCGGGACGTGAACTAGCAACCCTTTGGTCCAAACTTGCAACCCAAGTACCTACAGACTGAACCACTGCAGATTCATCCGTGTCACATTTACTGTTAACTATTTATTTTCTTACTTCAGATAAACATGCTTGCCCAGCCAAACTAACGTTGTTGAGTTAATGATTGTAGATTATATTACACACATGATTTTGACTTTCAAAGTATGGAAGAAGGTTTAAACAAATGAAGGCAACCATATAAGCAATGTAAAATGCAAATGTGATCTAACATGCCTTGTATAATACAGCACTGTGTCTGAGGGAGCCAGGAACTGGGAAATGTAGGCAAAGTATACAAGTTCCTGGCAATGAGCTGGATTTGGATGTTCTCCTTAATGATCATTTCCATATGACACTTTGATCACAGCCGAGGGTTCATTTCCTGGTAGTTGTGACACAACACATTAGGAGTGAAGGTGGGAAAAACACACACACAAACCCAAAGAAATGCATTTCCACAAAATACTGCAGTCAAAAAGGGAGAGAAAAGGGGGTATTAAAGATCACAACCTCAAATATCAACTCTGCACAGTGTTGCCAAGTCTTGTTGCTATGGAGATTGCATCCTACTGCAGGTGTGAGTAACGACAGAGGAAGTCAACTGTGCTTCCCTCTCTGTGTCTCTTTCTGCTCCTCTCTATCTTACATGTTCCTCGCGGCGTGTGTGTGTGTGTCTGTGTGTCGGCCCCAGACAAAATAATAATCAGCCTTGAGGATGAACCTTGAGCCATTTGTAAATTATGCAATTTTTAAACTTTCAATGATCTCTCTGTCATTACAGACACTAGTAGATGAAGGAGTCATTGCCTTTAAATGTGTGACAATGGATGACCTCTGAACTGTGCACCCTCAGGTAGGGTGTGCACAGTGTAGGCTGAAATAAACAGATACAAGCGTCCAAACACTGCTAGGGAGATCTCCAGTGAACCGAGATGGCAATGTCTTGCATCAACGCGGTTGGAATAAATCTGAAAACCCCAAAAAGATTTGATCTGGCAATATGTCATATATGCCCAAATGTGTTTTTATAAAATAGTTTGGCACTTGTTTTTAGGATGTTATTGTATCAAAAACATATTTCAAATTGACTAAATCCTTGACAGTTTATTGATGTGATTGCAGTGATCAGTACCACTTCTCCTGCTTGAGGTATCAATGCATTCGCTGTAGAGTGATCACTTTGTTGATCAAGAGAAAATTCATCAGGATTGAAAAAATCAAACCAACATTCACTCAGTTTTGAAGACTGCTTTAAAGATGTATGAACTGAACATTTGTTTTTTTCACAGTTGATTAAACATTGAAGGCATCCCTGAGACTTCTGAGAAATTGTGATAGGCATTTTAATGTGATTTATTAACACTTGAAATGATCAATCAATCAATCAAACATAAAGAAAATGAATCTGTTGTCACCCTATAACTATTCAAACTAATCACATTTGAGTCATGTACAATACACAAAAACACTACATTTAAATGGAAACAGTATTTTTTCCTCCTCAAGAATTACACCCTCACATTGAGTTGTCCAACTCTATCAGATTTGGAGCTGTTGTTATGCACTGCAGGCGGCTGCTGCTCGGCTTCCTTGTGGCTTTGTGGCTTTGAGTCTAACCGAGGCAGACTTAGAGAGGCTTATTAATCCCAGGGCTGCAGCTTCACTCTGAAGGCCACAATCAGGAGAAAAAAAATCACTCACTGTGTGACATAAATAGACTTCTAATGTTGATCATCTAAATATACAGGATGAAGTGCAGACGTTAACATCCCGCATACTTGATCCAGCATTGTTATTAATAGGGGCTGACATTTTCACAGTTCACAGCTCAATCACTCTGTGCAAGCCTTGGTGAGCCTGCACATTTGTATTACGATGCATAAAAGCTCACCCAAGTGTCCAAATGTGTTCATGACTGAATTTTGAAGTACAGATAAAAGCTAAAGATAACTGTCTGCAGTGACAGAGCACAGAGAGGTTTCTGCTTCCACGATTACAGCTGCTAAAACCAAACACAAAATAATGGTTAATTTTAAGTATTTCATCATTAAGACAAAGAAATATGTTTTGCCTGTTTCTTGTAAGTCTACTTGGGTGTAAAACTAAACTGACAAACTGAACACCTTGTATCTCATTAGCAGCAGACGGGAAAGGGCATATGTATGATCAACAAATATCAATCAGCGATGGCAGGCCAATGCTTTTGGCAGGTATCATTTTAACTCAGAGGAGTTTGGTGATAGAAGGTCATCACCATTTTGCTAGTTGAAATCCCCAAAATTATTTGAGTATTTAATGAAACCATGTGAACCTGAAGTAGCCCCTCCCACCAGGCTTAATCTTTACATTAGGACAAACGCATAGACTGTATAAATAATGGACGTAGTATCCGTGACGTCACCCATAGGTTTGTGAAGAGCCGTAATGAAGCTCAAAGTGGGCGACTCCCACCGTCGACATCTTCTCAGTCTACCTCCCGCTCGCTCCCGGCTAATCCAAATGTGGACATAGGTGCGCTGAGCGGCGGCTACTGAAACACGCCCATCTAGCGCGAAGCTACCAAGCTAGCGAAGGCTTCCAAGCTAGGCTACATGCTACCGTATGCTACTCGCAGCGCTATCCCGCTAAAAGTCAACAGCACACCCTGCGGTCTCGTTACTCCCGGTTGCCGGTCTTGAGCAGACGATACTTTATACATTCTATGTAGCAGACACACTGATAATTAGTGCTAACTGTGCTAAAATATAAAAAAAATAATAATACAATTTCGCTTACCAAAAAACCTGGAGACCAGACTTCTTGGACGGTCTGTTAGTACAATTAATCGCACAGCAAGCCATATTATGTCTGACATTTGCATTCAAAACGCACCAACATGCCCAACAGGTCAAGTGCAGTGACTGTTAGCGGAGCTAGCAGAGCAGACAACTAGCGACTAGCGCCCACTGACGCTAACCTGTCAATCAAAGCGACCGTCCCCTTAATTATGCCTAAATTTAAGCCTTAATATAATTAAAATGGGAGAGTTATATAGAAATTCAACCTCCTCACAGTATAGAGACCAAAAGCAATTTTTGTACCACGCTGTAAACATGTTTATTTCTGCTGGAAAAAATTGGCATTTTAACATGAGGGGCGTCTATGTAAATTGCTCTGTTTTGGAGCAAGGCCACGCGGCTATTCGATGAACTGCAGTTTATGGCACTTCCGTATGTGTTTCACGGCTCAGCCCCGGAGGTTGCCCCTGGACAAACGATGTAAATAGTCCTAAAAAACAATTATTGTGCTTACAGTCACTAAACCCCTTAAATGTACAAATAAGGGATAATTTGGTATTTAAAACGTTTTCATAAAACATTTGAACAATTATTTTTTTTAAAACGATAATTTGGCAACTCACGTGATTCTGAAATTACGCGAGAACATACTTTTTAAATGAAGGAAATGATGCCCCTCTGTTGCGCCAATCTTGCCCTTCCCCCTACTGTAGCTTGATAGACGGCGGTAAACCTGCTGCAAACTTCCAAACATGTAAGTGAAAATAACGCTTTTGTAAAGCTATGTCTAAATATAAAAATACAACGGCCAGGTGTGCACCCATGATGGCACTACTGAAAGTAAAGAGGAATAATAACGAGTTTTATTAAAACGATTGTGAACGGAAGTGAGCAGGGATGTTTGCGCTCCCCGCAGTCAGTGACGGCTCAATAATGTGCTTTTAACTAAGTGCATGTACTCAAGGCCACATAACCCATTGTTCTCTGGATGACCATTTTTCAGCATCAGGTCTGGTGTTTAAGCCATTGTTTTGTGTTATTGAGGAGGGTGGTAAAACCAAACCCTGAGCAAGACTTTTCAGGCCACTAAAACTTTTCGAAAACACACAGCGAAGAGTTAAAGACCGTAAAGCCCCCCAAACCCGACCACACTGGTGGAATCCATTCAATCATAAAGCAGCTCGGTCTCAAAGCGTACCCTTCCTTTTTGTCTATTATACTCTAATGGAACAATAACGAACAAAATAAACATCATGTTATATTAAAAAGAACCTTAAACTAGCAACTGATATCAGCTAAATGTTAAAAAAGGTGACAAATCAGGTGAGAAGTTGATTGTGAGTGATTTTCTTATAGACTTCTATATAGTTTTTGCAACTAGTGGAGTCATTCCCTGCTAGACATTAGAGTTTATTCAAGTGTCAGGCACAATAGACTTCTTTGGCACAGAGGAACGTATCAGTCTTTGGCCAAACAGACAAGACCTTTTTCAGGATCAATTGATTTTTGGCAAGAAAAATAAGAAAAGATGGGATTATGATGTGTAAATGGTGGCGTAAAAGGAAATGTTCATTCACTGCAACATTGAAGATAATAGTGTTTTTATTGAGAACACTCTTCAACAGTAGTATAACATTGCCTGGGCCTGGTCAGTGCTGGACTTTGGTGTAAGCGATGGCTCTCTGCCATGATCTGACCATTAAGGCTCATTTGTCCGCGATGATAGCCCTGATGATTGGCACTTGGATTGGAGCCGGCCATGGAAAAGGTCAGCGTATGGATATTAATTTGACCTCACTAACCTGTCGCTGATCGGCAGCATCTGGAATCCTTGGATTTAATTTAACAGTGATTGGGTGCTGCGGACACCATATTGGCAATAACCCCTGTGAGCTGCTTGATAGCCCCTGTTCCTTCTGATGAAAATGTACCCACCACCTGTTATAGCAATGCGGTCTCCAGCGTTATCAACCATTAACACAGTTGCTCAACGATACGAATACAAGAGGACGGGGACCTCAAGTGGCGGTAGTAATTCTGGCGATGGCAATAATAGAACGTTTGGTGACGCAGTATAAATACCTGTAAAGTATACTGATTAGGGTGGGTGAAATCAGAGGATCACCAAAATATGTTTTTAATATTTTCTGGGATCCATAAATGTCCATACAAATGTTGCGCAAATACGATACAGTAGACGTCAAGCTATTTGAATGAATGAGTTAAAACTTTAGGTTGGTAGTGCTAAAGGAAGAAGGCATCAAAGTCATGCTGTATATGACTGCTGTATAAGTCATGCTGTATATATATATCCATATATACTTCACTTGGTCTATGACAAATTTCACAACAATCCATCCAGGATATTACATTTTGAATCACACTTTTCAACCTATTGGTGATGCTATACAAAAGTCAGGGGATCACCATGGTCTGTGGTTTTCATCATCTGGGGACCATGATGAAGTAATGAAGCAGCTAGATATTGTTAACGCCACAGGAAGTATTAAATTAGACAACTTCAATGATTTTCATACTGCGCTTAAGCCAGCGAGCAGAGAGAAGACATGACAGGGAACGAGTGTGTAAAATAAGAGAAGATTCAAGGGGAAAGGGACTGATTATGTAATGGAAGGACTTGTTTATGTGTCCCCTCTGAGTTCATGTTAGCTGAAGGAAGACACCCTGCCTTTGCGGCTCTTCTTGGGCTCTGCCACAGTGCATTAATGTCTATATTCATAGTGACTGGTAATTGACCTACTTTGAAGCGAGCGTTTGTGTCTCATTTAGATTTGTACAGTAAGGAAAAGAGATGGAAAACACTGTCTGAAGAGTGCACTTATTTTATTAAAAATATCAGAGGAAACATGTTCTACACCTGTAACACAAAACAAGCCAGCTGCTTCAGTTTTACCACAGATCACATTCGTGTGCATTTATGTATGTGTTGTTCTTTGTTTTTAGAATAAATCTTTATGGCTATCCAGCTCGCAAAACTGCCATTGTGGTTTAATGTCTTATTAGTTTTACAATTTATTGATAACAGTTAAAACAAATCCTCAGAAATAAACAATTCCTAACTTTTACAGTCAATTCTGCTGATTGACTGACAACATTTCACACGTCAATATTTTTTAGTGTTAACATTTTTGGCACAAGTGAATGTCATTTTGTGACTATTATCTATGCTGTAGGTAACCACAAAAGACAATTGCCACTTGTTGTTTGATGCTGTGAAAGTAATATAATAAGTTATACAAAAATGATCTCCCTTTTAATAACTGCTCTGATGAAGAGGAAAGTTGAGACCATGTGACCATTTTAATGCCTGCGAGAAAGAACTACGTGTGATGAGGCGCTACCTGCAAAACTCAGTAAAGGTCAAAAATGTCCTGTGCAGAGAGGGACAAAAGGAAAGCAAGCTTCAGTAACCAAAGAATAAATCCTTGTAGATCTGCAGGAAAGGGATGATTAATATCACATCCAGATAAAGGCATACACCTAACAGGTCAATGTCAACCCCTCTGAAAGTTGGAGCATAACATGAACGTTTTTACAGTTTTTTTTTGACTATCCTACTGCATGTATTTTTGCCACAGTAGTTCAAAGTGTGTAGAGGAGCTAAGGTGCGCTCTCCCTCATCACGATCATTCTCAAGCATTTCAAGATTGCATATACGCACCTTGCAGAAAACACAGTTAAGCTGACTGTGACATGTGGGAAATTCAATTACAGACCTGCTGCGGTTGCTCTGTATGTAACTCAGGGAGATCGGAGGAAGCGGCAGCCAGGTGGCGACCCTGCAGGCAGCGGCGAGCACAAATCACAATGGCCTGGCCCGCTGCCAGGAGCTGGGATTCTGCCATCACACGGCCCACCAACACTGCAAGAGCAGCTCATGGTCAGTCATCATCACAGACCCTCTCCACGCGTCTCTCTCTCTCAGTACACTCAGGTCAGTAGAAAGGGAATGCAATACACATTGTTGGCCACTTCGCTCTATAATTCATGTCCTGCTCCTAAAATAGAGTACTCGAACAGTACGCACTGTTTCATCGGTGGCGGCAAAAATAGAATTATGCATGTGGAGTGAATAGCTGTGTGTTTTCAGATAAATGGGGATTATATTTATGTACACATTATATGCATCATTTTGATTGTCTATATTGCATTTTTTTTTCATATTATGTTTTTCTTTTCTGTTCCCGCAACACATATTGCATGCCTGTCAGTCTTCAGATGCTCTCCTTTAAGTTGTGTCCATTTTCCCCCTTTTGAGAGTTTTATTTTTAGTGAAGGTTAAAAAGTAACACGGTTGTGATATGCTGTACAGATTGTAAAGCGCGCTGCGGCAAATTTGTTATATTCGGCTTCTTAATACTTGACTTGAGAACATTAACACATTAGAGATCACTTTGCTTTATAACATTGAGGATGTGATGTATGTTTGACGTCCTTAACCTTCACCATGTAGGTTTATTTAACCGTCTAATGGCTCAGTGTGCTTATCTCTGTACACAAAAGGACGTCAAATCAAAGTGGTATTGGCTGATGTCAGCAGGGTAAAGAAAAGAGAAATCTCTCTGGTCGGTGAAGGCTCACCCAGGCAGACATGAAATCTGCATGTGCGCAAGCCCAGACTTCCTACATGTGACCAAGACTCAGCGGCCCCTGGGGATCCTAGAACATCTCTCTGCTGTTACACAACGGTTGTAAAAGCCATGAGAGTGTCAGCGAACGACAAATGGCCACAGCCAGCTCCGATAACAAGAGGTAAAAAAGAGTATTAGTCGTTGGAATTTTATTTATTAAACAAAGGTAATTGAAAAGGTAGACGCCATGGCCAGAACTATCACAGTACTGCCCGCACATAACGCACCCAGTGTCTGGTGGGTCCAGTTTCTCCCACTCCCCCACTCATGAGCTGTGATTGGCAGGCCGGCTAACCGCTCTTGACACAAGAGAATCAGCCTGAGTTGAGAGGGAGCAGCCGTGGGAGCAATGCCTGCCTGCCACATTGGAGACCGTCAGCAAGACATGTCAACCTCCATTCCTGTTTAGGTCCCCAAACCCTGTTGTACTGTACTTAAAGCTTGGCTTGTAAAAAATATGAAATAAACAAAAAAGAAATGCAATTATTCCACATGTTGATGGCAGTAAAACACATGCAGGATGTTTGCACAGCCTCTAATTCAGCCACAGGTGTTATGTCTTCCAAGATTTATCGAAATGAACATTCATGCATTCAATCATTCATCGAGTGGACGAGTGATCGAGCTGCCCAAGTGCTCCCAAAAGTGCCCTCTGGTTACTTCAAGTGCCACTTTGATGCGGCCTGAGGGTTCAAAATACCATAATAAGCTAAAGGCTTTAATAAGGTTGATAAATTATATATTAATGCTCTGATAAATGAGCTGCATTGCTTCCTGGCCAAAATGAATGTATTAACAATAACAATTTACAACTTCAACTTTAAAAATGATTGTTAAAATATTTCATTAGTACAATTTTTAACTGTAGCCTTGTCTATTGAAAAATGTGAGCTTACCCTTAATTGATTGATTTATTGTTACTGCAGGATTGATGACTTTTTAAGAAGTAAGAGCCATTAACCAGTTATTGAGGAGACAGAGCAGCAAAAGTAATTTTCCACAGAAATGAATTTCTTAATTTAACTGTAACTGATCAACTTGATGTGTTAGTAATATTTAATAGTAGTTATGACATTAAAACCTTAATGAGAGACACTTGTTAGAAAAAATAGTGCCCCTAACCCTTTAAATGAATTTTCACCTCGCTCACAGTTGCTGTTCACTCCACTGTCCGGAGGTTTTCCCATCATGCACTTGGCAGGAGGTATTGAAGCATCCCAGACAGGACTTGCATCACTGACAGGGATTCACCTTGGGAAGACCTTTTTTCTCATGCTTTATCATTCACATTGATCTATTGTTTTTCTGTCAAACAAAAGCACACATGAAAGTCATCTGCATACAGTGTGAATGTGGCCCCATGTTTTATTACCACCCAGGGTATTGTGTTAAGTTAAAGTACAAACCTCGCTGAGAAGAAAACGCTGGTTGACCCCTTTGAAGAAGTTCTCTGGGCTCTGACTCTGCTTTTTGTCCCAACATTACTGCATTGCGGACCCCCTTCACATCTTTTGTTTTATTTTATTCCTCTGCACAGGTCATCAAGATGTTTTAAAACAACATGATGTTTTAAAAGTATTTAAGATGTCTGTGTGTTTGCTTACTAACTTTCAATCAAAAACGATGTGACAGCCTTGTTGTTTTTACATGACAATGAGCATGATGGAGCATGGATAAAATCCAGAAAGCTGTTTCTAAAAAAGGAAGGAATAATTAGTAAATGTCATTTGAGAGGAGTATAGCGAATTAGAAGCCTGGTGGATCATGTAATTAGGACGGGAGCCCTTTCATAGGCGGCTCAGGGAAGCACAAGAACACCACTGCCTCTCTCACTTACTTTCACAACAACAGCACATCATTACTGCACACACTCACATCAGTACGGATCACAATGTCAAACAAGACTGACAGTGATGCATGTGACTGTTGTATTCCCCCCCTTGTTCACATATCTGACTAGATGTCTTGATTGTCATAATATGTAGAAACATAACAGGCTTGAGCTGTTAGAACAAATTTAGGTTTTCCATATGTGATACACATTTATTTATAATAAAAATAATTGTTGCATGTCTTATTTCACTTTACCATTTAATTAGAACACATTTCTTTAATCTGAATTGAATACACTTTATTGCCACACAATTCTTCAAAACAAATATTGATGTCCAGGAGCAGGGAACCACACAGGTGTCAAATGTTCTCATTTTAAAATAATTATGAACCTTATAAATCATTGTGGACAAACAACACAGTGATTCAGTGATCCACAGAGCAGGACGGACTGAAAATCACCAAATGAAGCTCAGCACCCTGTTGTGTTGCACCTTGGCTCACACAGTGCAGACCAAAAATACCCAGAGTGTTATCAGCCTCTCACATGCGTGTCTATGCAAATATATTCAAAACATGGCAGCATTATTTTCCACACATTTAGCTAACATAACATCAGTTTATTACAAAACAAATTGTGGTGGGAACTTCTGAAGCAATGGAGACAAAACTCAGAGAGACACGGGGAGAGCTGGAACTTCGATGGCAAACACTGAAGGTTTATTCTGAAGTTAACGGCAGGAAAATTGATAAGACATTTGCTGCAGCCACGACTTGAGACAGCGGTTGCCCGACCAATTCTGAAGATCTCTACTACAATACGAGGTCACCAGACTAAACAAATATGGACCCTACAGCTAACTAAAACTGTCATATAGGTCAATAGAATATGCGTACAAGAGCACCTGGTGCCAGATAAACTGGCGCCCAGCTGTCCCAAAACAATAAAACCAATCTTAGGTCAGCATGAGCTCGTACCCAGTATGGGCACAACAAGGCTAAGCCCAGGCTGCTCCTCCTTAATGAAGATAACAGCACCTCCAATGCCGAAAAACTATGCCAAGCTAAATATTCCCTAGCACAAATCATTTCTCAGTCTCTGTGTCACTGAACACACAATAGTAGTAGTAGTAGTAGCAATAGTAGCAGCAGCAGCAGCAGCAGCAGCATTGTTAGTAGTATTGTTAGTAGTATTATTTGGTTATCTCACTAGAAATTAACAAATTAAAGAAAAAGCTGCTGAAGAGTCTGCAGGGGTTTATGGAAAAATAGATCAGAAAGAGCACAGATAACAGAGCTGGAGTAATAAATAAATCTCCTCCCTGAGAAGTAGCCAAAGGACTGACAGCAGCAGATTAGTATGCCTTTTAAACACATTGGGTGCTCAAGGAGGCATATTGGCTATGTGCTCCAGCATGTTTTATAGTGCAGCTCTGTGACACTGAGACACACAAGTCTGTCAGTTCAAACATGTCAACATGGTGCTGTTCAAACATGCTTACGCTGCGAATGTATTTTTTGTAATGAACCTTTTTTACTAATTGACCATCAACTGCCTACTAACCTTGTATTACAGAATCTGAGAGTTCAGAGCAAGGTTAACGGTGTGATGGTAGTTGCATGAAACCAAACCCAAATGAGTTTCTCATTAAGGAATTTATTTCATCTGCCAGATGTTTTTAATATAACTATATATTTATATATGTTTTTAAAAATGTACAGTATGTTTTGTTTTTTATCGTTCTGGCTCAGGTGTACACTTTAGCAGAACAAAGACATTGTTAATGTTATCAGTAACAACTGTGAACGTTCATGTGAGCACAGTATGAAAATCATTTCAAAATCAAGACTTAATGTTATGTGAGTGAACACTTTCTACTTTCATCAGAGCTTTTGAATGATGGTGCAGTATAATTCTTATAATTTATTACATAATGTATAACTGAACTCAACCTTAAAACCTAAAATATCCTTGTATAAATTGTTGGCATGTGTAGTTATAATCTTTAGTTAGGTTTGTAGTAAGTGGTGTAAGTTGTGGACAAAAAATATTGTTAACGGGGGCTGAACTGCACCAAAACAAGATGACTCCTGAGGTTTAAGAAATGCTTATTTTATTTTTTATTTTTTTATGTAACCATCTCAAAATATATCCACTGATTGCTTAGTGTATCCAGAATAATGTGCTAAATGGTAAAATAAAAATGGGTAAATCCTGTTAAATGGCGGATTTAAATGAAAATGTATATCTTCAATGTTTCAGTTTGTTTTTTCTCTCTCTTGTATAAGTACTAAACACTAGGCTTGAGAGGAAACTAAACTTCCGCGGCATCTTGTTGCAACGTCCCTGTCCAAGGTCCTGAAATCTGCTTTCCCAAGCATGCGTCATGTGACTTCACCCAGCACTGCCTAGCTCAGCACCAAGCCTGCTGCTTTCTGGAGATTTCATGTGAGAAAAGGACGAACCCCAAACCCCTTTCCCTCTCATCTTGCGTTGTTTAGACTGTTTTTTTCGCCCCCCTCCTTTTCGTCTTTTTTATCGGATAATGTGGACCTTTAAAGCGCTCGGAGTATGACAAAAGATTTTAGGATGCTGGACTTGTGCTGCTCGTTTCGTTCCTCTCTTTTTACTCTGATGCCAACACGGTGAATGCGTCGGACAGAGTGGACAAGCCTGCTACTGGTCCGCATTCAGAAAGTCAACATCTTGTCTTTCTTGATATTTGTTCCCCCCCTGCAGCGACTTCAGAAGGATGTAACGAGCGATCCACCTTGCGCAGCCGAAGTCTCTTCCTCAAAATGCAGAAGGGAATACGACTTAATGATGGTCATGTCACCTACCTGGGGCTTTTGGCGAAAAAGGATGGTACAAGACGAGGGTGCTTGAGCAAAAAGAGCTCAGACAACACGAAATGGCACGCAAAGTGGTTTGCTTTGTTACAGAATATGCTCTTTTATTTTGAGAACGAGTCCAGCTCGCGACCCTCGGGATTATACCTGTTGGAAGGATGCATATGCGACAGGGCGCCTTCACCGAAACCTTCACAGTCAGCCAAGGAGTGTTTGGAAAAGCAGGTATGGAGAGCGTGCGCGCGCGCACACACACACACACACACACACACACACACACACACACACACACACATGCACATGCATACACCGACTCTCTCTCTCCCCCTCTCTCTCGTACTCGCACTCGTTTATTGTTTCTCAGGCTTCGTGTTAAAATATTGACAAGGTGCAACACTGAGTGTAAAATGCGCTCCTGCGCTGCACACGCCTTTGAACTATTTTAGTCGCTAACAAAGCAGTTTTCTTCTCTTATGCGCATTTTTTTGTTCTATCCAATCGCATGATGACCTCAAATCCAGCGCAGCAGAATAGCACGAGGTTCCAGATTGCTGTATTGCACGTTATGTAATCCATGCATGGCTTTAATGATGAGGTAACAATATTAACACCTAATTATGTCCCAGCAGCACTGGCACTGGGCTCTGCAGTGGTTTGCTCTAGGTTGCACCAAACCCGAGCCTGATCCCTTTTTTTTTCTTTCCTTCTGTTATTATTGGTGGCAGAGTTTTCAGTGGTGCAGGGAATGTAAATGGATTTCTTCTTTTACCAGGGCGATTCATTTGCGTCCTGGTCGGTCACACGTATTGCCTTTGACTTTAAGTCATCATCTTTTTGACGGGTGTAGAGTGATATATCTAATGATCCTTCCAATAAAACATGCAAGAAAATAAATAAATAAAAAGTTGTTGCCTCAGGGTTTCCATCGTGTGGCGAAGATATGAAATTACAGCTGAAGCAGAAGAAACAGCAGGGTGCCAGTGATAAGTCAGCTCTGATCTAGTTGACCTGAAAAAATGAATCTGTCTTATACTAGAATTCTGCATTTGCATATACATGGTCATTGTTTTACCACTTCTGTTGGGTGGTAAAATTAGTCAAGACTCAATCCCACTTAGTTTGTGTTTTACGGGTACATGTAGCAGGATACATTTAAATCATATCTGCAAATGACGTATCCACTTGAACTTAAAATATCTCCTCTGAAAGATTGTCAACTCAGCTCAACTTGAAGGTGGGGAACAGGAAGTTTGCCAGGTCTGTTGACATTGTTATTGTGAATTTAACAGTCCAGGAACATACTGCTTCACTGCCACTGGCGCTCCTCTCCTCTCTCCAGGCTCTGTGCCTAACTCTGTCGGCAGGGCTGCAATCCAAAGTGAGTCCAGGCTCTTCCTGTGAACAGCTGCCTTTGTGCTGACGAGGCAGAATGCAACACACTGGCTAATGTTCTGCTCACAGTTGCTATAAAGGCACTGAAAAAAAATCAAGACATAATGTTTTCGGCAGTGTTGTTTCCTCCACATTGTGCTGTTTTTAAACGTGAATATGGAAGCCTGGTGGACTGAATTCATGACCAACTTGAGGGAAAATGCTTGATGCGCTTTGTTCTGAAAATCCTGTTTGCACAGAGCGAAAGCCCTGGGAGATGCAGGAATAATGAATGCCTAATGCGACTGATATGACGGGCTGCTGAAGAGTTACCTCTCATTGTAAACAAACAAACATCCTTAACAAGGACGAATAACAGTCAGAAAACATCCCCTCTATCTCCTCTCCCCACCTGGATTTATGATTCTGTGCAAACGTTCTAGCAATCCACCATAATCCCTACATTATATTTATCCTCAAATGCAGTTAGTGTGAAAATGATAATGCCTTTGAGCCCGAGGTTTCTATGGCAACTCTTATTTGCATCCTAAAGAATGATGCAGTTGAGAGAGGCGGGGTAACAGAGAGGAGAGATGTAGTGTGTCGCATCTCTCCTATTAATGCGAGCGCTATCTGGGCTAAATTTGTTGCTTGCAGTACCTTGGAGGGGTCAGTGTCCATTTATAGAAAACACTGCTCGCTCTCTCTGGGAAACAGCAGCTCTTTGACCAATAACACAGGAAGCTGTGGGAGCAAGAGATGGTTGATTTGGTACAAACTGAATACTAAATCTAAAGATCTGACTAAGAGTTACCACTAATGAATTATATCCTGATGATGTTGATATGGAAAGGTTACTCTCCAAGCTCAAGCTTCTCATAAAAGTTCAAGTAGATGCAAGTATAGTAATTGCAAACACTTATTTCTGTAGGGAATATAATATTGCATTGATCCTTTTTTATGATTCAACAAAGTCCTTTTACAGTACTGCTGCAATAAAACCAAACTGTTGATCAGTTAGTAACAATTAAACAAGATGCAAGAATCATACTTCTTATGTTTAATGAATGATTTACCCTCTCTCTCACATTCACTGCAAAGCCAGACTGACAAGTGAGTGTTGCATAACAAGCAAAAATAGATTTCGGGGCAAATGGCACTCGTGGATCCATATAATTTGGTTTTGTCAATGATGTATCAATCTCCTATATCTCTGTTAAGATCATTAATGATTTTTAAAGGTGCATGACTCAGCCATAAACATGAAGCGGGAAGCAGACAGTGAGCTTAACATTGCCTCACACCAGACACTCAGCACGCTCTTAGAGAGATCATGAGGGAAAACTACAACAACATGCATGCCTCTCTCCCAGAAATAGATTTTCTTTGACGGTAGGGTGAATACCTAATGAATGTGAAGATGGAGGAGCATTCATCCATGAATAAGGATCAGTTGCAGGTTGATAGGCGCCTGTTGAACATCTGCAGGCCAAAGATTTGAGTCTGTTCTTAGTCAGCACGGCACAAAGAGTCCACAGGAAAGATGACATTTCACTTCTGGAGGTAGTGCTATCGTTTTATCAAGGCTCATTTTCTTAGATCTTGGGTATGTTTGAAAAGAAAATATAAAGATGCTTTATGGAAGCCTTTTTTTATATTATATAAACCCTAGAAATGTTATATTTGAAATTAAGGGTAAATTGCTTTTATGCAATTTATGCAGTTGATGCATCAATCTTTCCCTATGTGTAACAGATTTTTAGTAGTACTTTGGACTCTTACCCACTTTGCCCCTTTTGCAAAAACAAAACACATTAGATTTAAAGGCAATGTGTTTTGTTTTTCATATAATAACTCCATTGTGTCATTTTACAGTGATAGCCAGAGTGTTACATCTTAGAAAAAATAGCAATATTCTCCAAAATCAACAGTGATAAAAAAATATATATATATAAATATTATCCCTAAAATGTTTATTGAGTATCAAAAGCAAAAGTATTGTATATTAAGAAAGCTCCTTAGATAAGAGGAAATTCCCAAATTATGTTTTTACAATTTGAAAACCGAAAATATTCCCAGATCAATGACCCATGCGTAATCTCTGAAACTTTAGTAAATGTCCTAACTGATAAAACCATTTAAAATGCTAATAATAAAAACAATAATAATACCACCTTATTTTCAGTTGAGCTTCAGTTGCTAGGAAACAGGTATCGCACAGTTATGTAATTGGCCGTGGCTCCATTCTCCGTCTTATGGCATTTCCTCCTGGGAACCAGAGACATCCCAGGAACTGAGCTTGGGGAGGCTTCCCTCAGCAAGTGCCATCAATTGCACTGGTGGGCGAGGAACATGTGGCTTCCCCAGGCCCTGTGTGGTTTTAAATCACTCGCTTGATGTCAGCAGCAGCGAGGCACTGGAACAAACACAAAGACAAAAGCGGTGGAGAAGCTTCAGTTAAGCCACTATATAATAGATTTATCTATAAGGTATGCAATAGTATGAATGCTCCTTTCTGCGCAGGTCATATAACATGTCAGGTTAATGATAGCCCTGTTGTTTATAACACGTATTCCCCTCCCCCCCTTATTTGTTTCAGTACTATTTCACTGTCAGCTTTACCCATGAAAACCAAAAGGCGCTCGAGTTACGCACAGAAGACGTAAAGGACTGCGATGAATGGGTGGCTGCGATATCACACGCCAGGTAAAGGCTCTCAACAGAGAAATGTGCATACATGGCATGAAGAAGTTTAATTAGTCAGTAGAGAGTACTGTGAGTAATCCCGGACTACTTAGTATGTAGGGGATGTTGCTATGGTTTCATAAGTGGGGTTAAAATATGAGCAATGACAGAAAAATACTTTGTTCACTAGAAGAATCTGACTGCTCTGATGTAGATGAAGATGAAACTACGTACACTGATGGGGAATGTATCTAATGTAAAGTGTGTGTGTGTGTGTGTGTGTGTGTGTGTGTGTTTGCATGTGTTACAGTTACAGAAACTTGGCCAACGAGCATGAGACTCTCATGCAGAAGTATCTTCATCTGCTTCAGATTGTGGAGACGGAGAAAACAGTTGCTAAGCAACTTCGACAACAGATAGAAGATGGGGAAATAGAGATTGAAAGGCTTAAGTCAGAGGTAATACTCACTGTGATGCCTTTACGCTGAGGAATAGGGATGTAAACAAAGACTAATTCATTATTCGGATTTGAGCAGGCACACACCATACATATTCTGAAGTAGTATTCAATCCCCTGTCCCTCGCCAACTAACACAATTTTGGCCAAATCACAATGGTTCTTTTTCTCAGAGTTTTGCCTTGGTTAAATAAAAAAGAAATCCTTGATACAATCAGCCTAATTGTCTAAACATGAAGTTAAGGATCGTCTCAAAAGTCCATGCTAATAGGCCAGGAAAGCCTTTTAGAATTTTGTCAGTAGCTTTCTTATGATTTATCCCTTTTATTATCTTTATTAGGATAAAACTCATTCATTGAGCCCATCAACTTATATTTTCCCTTTGTAAAACCTCGGTGGCATTTCCAAAATAACTATTTCTTTCCAACTGGGCAATTTAACAATGAATAAAGAACCAAACAAAGCTTAAATTCAAACTCAATGAAAATAAATCCTTAATGGGTAAAATAAGGTGTTATTTTGTTTATTTAAATGTAAATACATGAGAAGTAAATGGGTGTTAAAACCAGTTTAGTTCTGGGGTATAGATTAAAAAGAACATATATGTTTTTGATAAACAGATACAGGTAATTCTGCATTTACTTTAGCCTTCTGATGGCAGACATTTTACTGTTAAAATATCCAAAATGTAGTCCTCTTTGACCATCCATAATAATCCAGAATTGCAAGATTGTTCTTCTATAGGCAAATGTGTAGCAGCCACTCATGATATCAGTCAGACCTGCTGTAAATAGACTTCCTCAACTGGCACAATAACACTATATTACCACTTCTTCCTGCATCACACTCTCATTCCTTTCTGAAATGTATCTGTGTCTCGTTCTCACTTCTCATCCTGAACAAATAACCGCTGAACCAGTGGGGAAATGATGGATTATGCTGATTATTGTAACGTTTCTCTCGTATGTGTATAAAGTAGTGTGAGAGGACAGAAATGGAAGCAGAGAGAAACGTGTTCAGGCCAACCACAGTCCACTTTGCATCTCCTCTCAGGAACAATGCCACCAATAGGGCTGTATTCCGCAGATCAAATAGTCATTTTACTTTAATGTGCAAATCTGATGCTTGAAACTAAATGATGTGCTGAATATGCATGAACACAGCTTTATATTGCATCTCTTTTGTGAAATGCAATGACAAATTAACTCTCTCGCGTTCTACAAAGTAAATGGAGACACTTAGCTTCAAACAGTTCAAGGCAGCTGTACTCTGTCTTTTTTATTGTCAGCAGCCTGTTTACCTCTTGTCAACATGCAGGACAGTTTGGTACATATTGCATTTAAATTACCAATGTAATTAAATATTGATGCTGAGGTAGCAGCCAAGTGAACACAGCTAGTTTAGTCAGCCTAATGCCTCGGTGCTGACAGTGCTCACAGGTCCTGTCCTGTTGACTCAGTCGCTTTGTTTACATGCTGCTACAGTAAGTAAGAAGAAGAAGAGTGAGTGGGAATGATTAGTTTTTCTTGTGGTTACCAGATCTCTGGACATCTCAAGGACAACGAGAAGATCCACGCCAGCCCTGCAGCTGCCCCAACCGATGACGACTCAGAAATCAAGAAAATCAAAAAAGTATGTCACATGATTCAACCCCGTTGCCATATTTTTAGAGCATCTTAAGAATGTATGGAACTAACCACTCCGTTTAAAATGTCAGGTCCAGAGCTTCCTGCGAGGCTGGATTTGCAGGAGGAAGTGGAAGACAATCATCCAAGATTACATCCGCTCACCCCACGCAGAGAGCATGAGGAAGAGGAACCAGGTGGTGTTCAGCATGTTGGACTCGGAGGCCGAGTACGTCCAGCAGCTTCACATTCTGGTGAACAACTTCCTGAGACCGCTCCGCATGGCAGCCAGCTCCAAAAAACCACCCATCACCCATGATGATGTCAGCAGCATTTTCCTAAACAGGTTTGATCTTTTTGTCCTACAGTGCACTTCCCTTAACTTCCCCCTGTTGAGTTTATTTTCACCCTATTAGTGCAATGGAGCAAATGTTATTTCAGGTGGAAGCTCGATTTGTTTATTTCTGTGGTTCCACTGATCGCCAGTTGGTGGCAGTAAATAAAAAACGTCAAGAAACGCAACAATAAACTGTACAAATAAATGGCAGGAAACGTAGAAGAATGCTAGCTAGGAAATTGGGTGTAAACATTTATTAAAATCATTCCTTCAAATATTTTCCGAAAAATGAAACGCATTCAATACTGTATGACCAAGGAACATTCCCTCTTATTTATTTTGTGTCTTCATTGGTCTATTCAAAATCCACACACAGTCATCCAGGCACATTAAAACTCAAAACCTGCACACCCATGCTCTCATATACACCGCCTGGTGTCAGGGTTTTCTTTATCACAGTAGCACTGGAAGTTGGCAGAATTATGAAAACACTCTGCATTTGTTTGGAAAAATAAACATCTGTTCTTTCTTAATTTCAGTGAAACTATCATGTTCCTACATCAGATATTCTACCAGGGGCTAAAAGCCAGAATAGCGAGTTGGCCAACATTAGTGCTGGGTAAGGACATTTTGACTTTTTTAATAATGTGACCGCTGTGCAATGTTGTAACAGTGTCTCGGTATTAATCTCTCTATAGCCGACCTGTTTGACATCCTGCTGCCCATGCTGAACATCTACCAGGAGTTTGTGAGGAACCACCAGTACAGCCTGCAGATCCTCGCTCACTGCAAGCAGAACCGAGACTTTGACAAGCTGCTGAAGCAGTACGAGGCCAAGCCTGACTGTGAGGAGAGGACTCTGGAGACCTTCCTCACCTACCCCATGTTCCAGGTGAGCTTATTTGTCTCACTGATATACACAAGCAATAAAGGCAGACTCATTTGTTTGCTGCAGAGCTGCAGCCTGGAGCCAGGTTCTGTCATTAATTCTAAGCTCTTGCAGCCATTCTGGGCCAAGTTCTTCCTTCCATATAGAAATGTTACCCTTGGGCCATATAAATCACCAACTTATTACTAGTTGGATATAGCTCTGCCAGTGGAACCCAGTTGTAGCTGTCTGTAAAGCAGTTGGCCACTTTTGTTATGGACATTCAAAGTTGGATGTCTTTTTAAGACCATTTCTGTGATCCAAATGTAAACAAAAGGGAAGGCCCGTCGCCCAACAAACATAATGTATAACTGTAATCTCACTACCTAATTAACTTGGACAAGTCTTTCTTGTCTATATATTTCAAAGCGTATAGCCATTTTATCCTGCTCTCTTCTAAAGTACTGTATCTTAAAATCTTAAAATTGTCACTTTTGTCTCTTAGTTTCTAAACCCAGCTCCCATACTCATTTAATATGTTAGTGTCATATTGTAATGTAATGTTCCTTAATATTTATTTTCAGGTTTTATGTATTGCCTTAAAAACATTGTATAAAGTTATTTACCTACTTGCAATGCCCAACCTTAAGAAGCACTTTTTAGGTTTATTTTTCATACCAAGATAAAAGACACAAAGATACATCTGTAGTCTCACAGCGGATGAAATTTGCAATCTGGTTGATGAATGGTAGTGGTAGTGTTTGTACTACCCACATACAGTAGGGTTAAATAATAATTTTAATCAAATGGACTAGTTTCCAATTTAAACAAAGGAATATGTTCCGTCATGTGTGCTGGCTTCGGTTTGGCATCTAGGGCGCAGTCGGGACTTGGCTTCAAAGAGCCACCTCCTTGTTGAGCCCTCATTGGCTCCCTAAGCGATGTCCCATATTGTAGCATCACTGATCAAGAAGAGAGACAGCAGGCATTTGTCTGCTTTAGCTCTGAATATCCCTGCAATGTTTTTCATGTCTATAAAAAGCGGTTGTTTTTTGGAGCTCAGCTTTAATATGGCTCCTTTCTGGCAAGGCACGCAGTTTCCCGACAGTCCACTCTGCTGGGGCCTACTGCAGGCTGTGCTGTGTTGATAATACATTTTGCTGATGAGTGTAGATTGTGCTCTCCACCGATCTACATCTCATTAGTGTACGTGCGCATTGGCACGTGTATATTCCGGTGTGGGCATCTTTGTGTTGTTGTTCTTACATCTATGTATGAAAGTGAGCTCTTATCTTTGAGTGTGCCTCCCCTGTTATCTGTCTCTGTAGATTCCCCGCTACATTCTTACTCTCCACGAACTCCTGGCCCACACGCCCCATGAACATGTAGAAAGGAACAGTCTCGACTACGCCAAATCTAAGCTGGAGGAGCTTTCCAGGTACTTTTTATATAAAAACATTGAAGTCATGACTTCAACTGAGTGAGACCTCTTACACAGCATGCTGGTCAAAGGTGATGTTCTTAAACCAATAACAGTGAATGTTATACTATGCCCCACATTTGACCTTTTTACATTTACATCTGGCGAACAGTTTAACAAACATCCAATATGATGACTGGTAGAATAACCAAAATAGATATTAACTGTGTGAAGTAAATTAGAGTACATTGTTCAACTTGCATTACTGAAGATAACTCAGATGACTTTATGAACTTACTTCCATTCAAATATTGGCATTCAAATGCAAAACATGCAAAATTCACAAGATTTACAACAAGACCTTGTGTGGTTATTGTGTGTCTCATTCTATACTGGACTCAATACAGTCCTACACAGATTTAATGAGATTGATTTATTGTTTATTTTCCCAAGAATCATGCACGATGAAGTGAGCGAGACCGAGAACATCAGGAAGAACCTGGCAATAGAGCGCATGATCGTAGAGGGCTGTGAGATTCTTCTTGACACCAGCCAGACGTTTGTAAGACAAGGTAACGCCTGCCTTCAAGTGCTGTACTTCAGATCCCAGTGAGGAATAGCAGGATCTCAGCAAAGGGGGATTTCCTGTCCCTCCTTACCTGTTTGACAGCCTGATCTCACACCTCAGCCCTGTATTGACGTGGAAATTCTCCTTCTAGAAAAACAAGCCCATCCCTCTTTCTCTGGGGAAAAATGTGTACTCCTCATGAGTCTTTCATTTCCAAGTGTAATTAGACTGTTCAGAGGCAAACTGATGATGAATCTGGGACTGTAAATGTCAAACGTCCCCAACAGGCCTCGATGGGTGAGCAGAGGGAAAACAAAAATTACATTATTTAATCCTTAGTGTCTCATGTGATTCAGATGTAAAGGAGGCAAGACAAGAAATGTGATATGGATTCTTTTTCTAAACAGTTTCTTCCATCCCTTCCTTGTCATTGCCTCTTTCCACTAACATATGTGTCTTTCTACCTCTCTCTTCCTCCTGCCTCCTTCTATTTACACACACTCTTTTTTTCCCCCACATATAGGGTCTCTCATCCAGGTGCCGATGAGCGAGAAGGGCAAGATCACCCGTGGGCGACTGGGCTCTCTGTCTCTTAAGAAGGAGGGGGAGAGGCAGTGCTTTCTCTTCTCCAAGCATTTAATCATCTGCACCAGAGGATCTGGGGGAAAGCTTCATCTCACCAAGGTGGGCCTGCGCTGCTGAGCTAGCAGTGGAGCTGCTCTCTATTTCAAACATCACAACCTTAAGGCACCGCAAAAAAATGAATCTCTTGAGCTAAATTGAACAGATTAACTGACAGGAGATGAAAGCTACAGGGTTAGGGATGTCGTGGCTTTTATCAGTGGCGATGACCGCTGACGCACTCGTATATGCACACACACACATACACACACTCAGAGACTACAGATACACATATGACAGCAGCTGCTAAAAGTCACTTTGATGTGTGTTATGGAGTGGTGGCGTATGATTACTCCACATTACAAAGGGCGATTAATGTTTGGGGTTCAACATGAGAACATATAAAAATACCTCTCCTAAAGTCAGAGTTAAACTATATTCTTCTTGTGAGATGTTCTCGAAAATAAATGTAAAGTTTGATACCTCATGGCCTCTTGGAGGTAGTGGAATCAAGTTGTGGACAGACATTTACATAATTGATTATCATAGTGTCTATTTTCGGCATTTGGTTGCTAAGAATTTTAGAGTTGAAGTTAATGACACCTTGTACTTTACACTTGTTACTTTGACAAGAAACGGTATACAACATTGTTCATTTTTAATGTAATTAGAAAGTACAAATGCTGTTAAGCGTTTTTCAACATCACATCTGTACTTTTGAAGGACAGAATAGCAGTGTAAATGTAGTGTAAAATAGTGTAAATATTTGGTAGCTTCAATTTTACTGCATGTTAATTTGTGAGAGTCATGAAAATAAATATATGTTGTATGTTGTTTCCAGAATGGAGTTGTCTCTCTAATAGACTGCACTCTTTTGGAGGACCCTGAGGGGACAGATGATGAGTGTGAGTGTTTTATTCATACAGCAGCTTACACATATACGCATCATATGTACCATGTGTGCTAATGTATATCATGTATTATTACTAGGTTGCCAATACGTATTATATTTCATAAAAAACTATAGATTGTAAGAGAATATGTCAAATTGACCATTACTTAGGTATTTGTTTATGTAGATACAATGTTTTTTTATACTTTTTATGAAAATGTATTTATAGAGAAATGACATATAGTTATGTCTTTGTATTTGTTCAAAGCCAAATCAGACAAGAGTGGCCAGGACATGGAGCACCTGGACTTCAAGATTGTGGTGGAGCCAAAGGACAGCCAGTCATTCACAGTCATCCTGGTGGCCTCCTCCAGGCAGGAGAAGTCTGCTTGGACCAGTGACATCAGCCAGGCACGTCAACATGCATCAGAGTATCTAGCATTCAGACAAGAGGCCGAGCATGTTGGCAGAAAGGCTGCACATTGCAGAACCCACTAACATTTCCTCTGTCTTCTCTGTTTGCTTCTACTGTTTCTGTCCCACAGTGCATAGACAACATCCGCTGCAATGGGCTGATGATGAACGCCTTTGAAGACAATTCCAAAGTCACAGTGCCACAGATGATCAAGTAACCCTACATTTTGAATATGCAACTCTTGCAGTTTCTACTTCACTCAGAATTAATGTCTAATTTTGTTTATCTTTTGTTGTTTTTCTGTGCAGGTCAGATTCGAGTCTTTACTGTGATGATGTAGACATTCGCTTCAGCAAGATGATGAACTCCTGCAAGGTGCTACAGATCCGTTATGCCAGTGTCGAGCGCCTGCTGGAGAGACTGACTGACCTCCGTTTCCTCTCCATCGACTTCCTCAACACCTTCCTGCACTCTTATCGCGTGTTTACCACCGCTGATGTGGTGCTAGACAAGCTTATCACCATCTACAAGAAACCCATCAGTGCCATCCCTGCGAGGTGAGTCATGTGACGTGGACAGATTTGAATGTTGAAAGCTTGTTGACTACATTAACAAAAGACAAGCATATTTGATATGTTTGGCATCCTTTACACTTTATAATTCTGCATTAAGATAAGATTGTCATGAAGTCAATGAAAGGACGAACAGTAGCTTGAACTGCAGATACAGAACTAGTTCTTCAGTTGGTAGTAATAAGGCTGATATCTTTATTCATTTGTTCGTATATTTACAGATAATATGGTACGCTTTTACAAAGCTTTGCACTTTCATCTGTTGAGTTTTGTTTGTAAATGGAAGCACAGAGATTGAGCAGTAGAGGAAGGCACGCTTTAGGATGCTCCACTATCACAGTGTCTTCGTGCTTGTGTGGGTATTTATGTGCTCGGTGGTCGAAGGCAGTAATTGGGTCCAGTCTCTTATTGCCTGTCTGGGAGTCTCTCAACTGGGCTCTGTCGCTCTATGGCAACCAACTTCGGTGCTGCAGGACCCCACCCTCCCCTCCCTCCCTCCCTCCCTCCCTCCCTCCCTCTCTCCTTGTTTGCAAAAGATCCATAGAGTGAAATATTGACAGAGTGTTTCGATGGGGCTATCTCGCCACTCCGCAGGCCTAGAGCGAGGGCCCCACTGTGGGGTTCAGATCACGGGGAGCTCCCCATGTCTACGCCCTTCAGCATGCTCTCCATGGCGCTTGTCACTGTGAGACACCTACACTTGTGTCAGCCGTGGCCATGCGCACTATCACTCGCTGTGCTATTTATGGGAACCCGTGAGGTCGCCAGGAGGGTGGCAGGGAGTGGGAGAGGCTTTCTGAAACACTGCAGCTTGTATTCTGCTCTAAAACGACGAGACGCGGCTGCAAAGAGACTTCTTGCTGCTGTGCTGACTTGGTTGGCATAAATTATTTAAGAGGTGTTGTGTATTTAGCTAGGCTTTAAAACAGAGAATGGTTACTAAATATCAAAGAAACATCTTCCTGTGTTCTAAATTCAAATGCATATATCCTCCCTTAATGCAGGTCCCTGGAGTTATTCTTTGCCAGCAGTCAGAACAGTAAACTCCTGTATGGAGAGCCTCCCAGCTCCCCGAGGGCAAGCAGGAAGTTCTCATCCCCTCCTCCTCTCGCTATCGCCAAGAATTCATCCCCAAATCGCCGGCGCAAGCTGTCCCTCAACATCCCCATCATCACTGGGGGCAAAGCTCTTGACCTGGCTGCCCTCAGCTGCTCATCAAATGGCTATGCAAGCATGTACTCATCCATGTCACCGTTCAGCAAGACCACCTTAGACATCAACAAACTGTACGTGTCCAGCCCTGTCTCGAGCAAAATCCCTGATGAGGGAGAGGACAAGAAGGACAAGGTGGAGGACACCTCAGTGAGCAAACAAGGCAAGTCAGGAGGAGCTAATCATCAGGACATAATCCCAATTTTGACTTGCAGGAATCATGTGTTCATTGATCTGTGAAATCGTGTTATGCTACAGATCTCTCTGTTCGGGAAGAAAGTGACAATGATCCGAACCAGAGTGACGATGGGGAAGCAGAAGCCTCTCCCACCAAGTCACCAACCACCCCGAAAAACATCAAAGGCAAAAACTCAGGTACATTGTGTCCTTAACATGTGTGGCATCACACACCGCTCTTTACACTTGCATGCAACCAATCCAATGCATATATATATATCCTTTATTTAACCAGATAAGTCTCATTAAGATTAAACTCTCTTTTCCAAGAGAGACCTGGCCAAGAAAAGCAGCAAGAATATTGTTACAACAAACAATACAGGCAGAAGAACACAACACAAAACACAAAAGAAATGGTAAAAACCAGTCAGTCTGAAATTAAAAGATACTGTTTAAAAGCATAAAAACTGGCGCAATTTTAAGACAACTTCATTTAAGGGTTAAAAGAGCAACCACAACCACCAAGAATATTTTGTTCCTTTTCCTTAAAAATGGACTTCCCCCATAGTTATAAAGTCTGACAATTTCAGCTCCTTCTGTACATTATTCCAAGTAGAAGGGGCAGCAAATTGAAAAGCTTTTTTCTCTAATTCAGTTCTTACTTTTGTTACTATATGAAGTCATCGTAGCGCAGGCCAAATAAATTACATTTTTTAACACATATATGTGCGAAGATAAAAAGGGACCAGCCCAAGAAGCGATTTATATTTGAAACCCAACCAATGAGTAAGTCTGCGTGCATACAGCGATGGACAATGCACCAGCCAGTTGCACATTTCTCTACACTGTTTTGTTGGACCACAGCAACAGACTGCATAATATGAACAAAGCTTGTGTCAAAAAGGGTGAATATTTGTTTTATAAAGAAATCTCACTCTCACTTTTTATAGTCAATTTCTTTTCCCCAAAACCCCCAACAACAACAATCTTTCAGTGTAAAGCCTAATTCTTATCAAATATAAATTGGTCGATGGTAATGATCATGTGAGGAAATCCAATGCTCCGTAGGTGTAAGGGAAACTTGTGTCATAGCAACTACATCAGGAGCGTGTTTTCCTGCCGCCCCCAGTAATGAGGCTGTTTCACTGGAGCCAAGATTATCTGTACCTTCTAAACCTTCTGACAAATTCACACAATAGATTTTAAATGAATCTATTGAGTGAATTAAATAATGATCTGAAAGTGTGAAGCAGCGAATGTCTCACATGATGCAGGGTTCTTAGCTGCTTATGATCTGTCTATGTTCCCAGGATTTAAACATAGCAGACTGCAGAGAATCTGTTGATTCCTCTGTTATGCTGATATTTGGTGGCTATATTTAGCTGCAACCATCTTGAATATCAAAGCCTTGTAAAGGAAAGTCTGAAGGGGAACTGGTGTGTGGGCCTGTAGTGCCCCCTAGTGGAAGATTTGAAACAGGAGACAGGTCATACTGCAGTAAACAGTTTTCGGTTATATAGTTAGTGACATAAATAATAGTTTACCAGTAGATTATCATTTTTTACAACTCTCCACAAACTGAACACCAATTTAATTAGGTTATCATCTAAATCTATATCTTGCAAGTTTCCGGAGGGTTATTTACCCATTCACATCTGTTCTTCCCTTTAGAGTTCTCTCTGTTTTCCTACAACAATGGCATGGTGATGTCCTCATGTCGAGAGATGGATAACAACCGCAGTGCCCTGTCAGCTGCCTCAGCCTTTGCTATTGCTACAGCTGGAGCCAATGAAGGCACGCCTACCAAGGAGAAAATATCGACGGATGTCCCTCGCCAGTACTGGTAAACACAAGTATTTACTTTCCCATCGAGGCTTAGCTCCAGTTTGAGTTACAGATTGACATAACCAGGCTGATACCAGGTTAATGGATCCAAACTTTTTTGCCAAATGTGCATGTATTATATTTCATAGTGATGAGAGCTTCATGTTAAACCCCACTTTATTTGTTTCATGCAGGATTCCCAACAGACCAGAGAAATGGAGACAAAGAGTTTGTGATCAGGCGAGCAGCGACCAACAGAGTCCTGAATGTCCTGAGGCACTGGGTGTCCAAACACTCTCCGGTAAAACTCCCAATCACATGAGTAGCTGCTTAATAGTGAAGTATTACATAATTGTAAATAAATCCTTTTTTTTTTTTGTAACTTGGTTTGCACAACCAATTTGAATTGCATAAAAAATGCATATCGTCCAGTTAGATAAAATAGTACGTATGTTGCAAACTCCTTCTTTGAGGAAAGCTGAAATATACTTATCTTGTCATTAACAGGTAAAGAAATAGTAAGAAAACTGAAAAATATAATAATTGTCTCACTCATTTGAAATAGCCTCTTAAAGGCATATCACAGCTTGATTATTGATGACAAATATACAGTTTGGTCATTAGTCACCTCTAAATGTGCTTTCTGTCCCCTCCAGGATTTTGATAGTAACAATGAGCTGAAGACTAAAGCTATTGTGTTCCTGGAGGAAGTGATGCATGACCCTGAGCTGTTGACCCAGGAGAGGAAAGCAGCAGCCAACATCATCAGGTACTGTTGTGTGACTACAATTCATTAAATAATCCCTACATTATACAGCTTATACTTCAGAGTTTGACGTTCACTTTTACTGTTTGACAGGACTCTAACTCAGGAAGATCACGGTGACAATCAGATCACCCTTGAAGACGTGACACAACTGGTGAGTGAAGTGAGTAGCTGCTGTTGATAAATGTGGAGCAGTTTTGAGCCGCACGAGGCAACATATGCAATTATATCCACAGGTCAAATAGAAGTGCAATGCGGGGCTATGATGGAGTAGAGCCCTTTCACCTTAGAGCTGCTTTTTTTCATTATTGATTATCAGTATTCTCAATTAATTGTTAGTGCATAAAAGCGCAAAAACGTACATTTCCAACTCCAGGTTCATTGTGTTTTTCTAAAATTGTTCAAAATACAATGATGTACAGTTTATAATTAATGAAAAACTGAAATAATTCCCCGTTGAGAATCAGGAAGCAGAAAATCAATGGGATTTTTGCTCTCAAAGTTAATTCATCAAATATTTTATTTTGCTTGTCGTATCTAATTTATTCATTATGGTTTCAGCTCTCATCCACATTAAGTAAAAAGTAGAATTGTGCAAATAAATTTAAAGCACACCCAAATTACGTCAGCCGTTTCAAAGTGGAAGAAGATTTAAGATACAGGCCATTAGATACGTTTGCTTCTCATTGTTCTTGTTGTGCTTTTACAGCATCATACATGGGAATTCTGATGACATTTACCAACATCAAATTCATTTTGGAGTATTGTCTGTCTATCATTTTCCTGCCACTTTGTGCTAAGTTGTCCAGTACATTTGTAGTTATTTTGGGCTGTTCTCTTTCCTCCTAGATTGGAGAAGGGAAGGTGGAGGCCTTTGAGAGTCACTCCGCGTTGGAGATCGCTGAACAGCTCACTCTGCTGGACCACCTGGTGTTTAAGGTCATCCCATATGAGTGAGTGCATCACATCTCAGCTAGCATGTTTGTGTCCAAGATAATAGACAAGCCAATTTAGTGTTTTCCTGTTTATTCATCTGTCAACAGAGAGTTCTTTGGACAAGGCTGGATGAAGAATGACAAAAATGAAAAGACGCCGTACATCATGAGAACAACAAAGCACTTCAATGATGTATGTCACAATCAACAAGCCCTTTGAACAAGTCATTCTCTGTAACGTTTAGTGATTGTAAACCATTTTTTTCTCTCTTTGCCCTGCAAGATAAGCAACCTTATTGCCACAGAGATCCTGCGCTGTGAAGACGTGGTCACTCGGGTGGTGGTCTTAGAGAAATGGGTGGCTGTAGCGGACATCTGTCGCTGTCTCCACAACTACAACGCCGTGCTGGAGATCACCTCGTCCCTCAACCGCAGCTCTGTCTTCCGCCTCAAGAAGACCTGGCTCAAGGTTTCTAAGCAGGTGTGTATCTCCCTATGTATTGTTATTATGATTTTTCCCTCTAATGTGCCTAATGTTATCATTAATTGTGTTCTTGACAACCTTTTTCTCCAGACAAAAGCATTGATTGACAAGCTGCAGAAGCTGGTCTCATCAGAGGGGAGGTTCAAAAACCTGAGAGAGGCTTTGAAGAAGTGAGTACACACAGTTTTGATCTGGATCAACTAAGCAAGCGTGCAGTATAAGTGAAAAGTGTGATATTTTTTCCCCCACCAGTTGTGATCCTCCATGTGTGCCATATCTTGGGATGTACCTCACCGACCTGGCTTTCATTGAGGAGGGAACGCCAAACTACACCGAAGACAACTTGGTCAACTTCTCAAAGATGAGAATGGTGAGACTTCTAATCCCATAAGAGACATAGTGCAAGGGTGTGTTTTACGGTTAGAATTTAACATTGTGTTTCTTATGTTTGTCAGATTTCTCACATCATCAGAGAAATCAGGCAGTTTCAGCAAACAGCATACAAGATTGACCTGCAACCAAAGGTTAGTGAACCGTGAAACTGTTTACATGCTAGCCTTCTACACAGATCGTGAAGATATTAACCTATTGCGGCCAGTTCAACCCAAAAACGATTTAGCCTACTTAGTTTGTTGTTGAGACCTGAAGGAATACATCATCGTAGAAAAAAAGGAAACAAATGAACAGAATATGAATTCAGGACAGATATTATAGCACATAAAATTACATTCATTTGTTCCCTTTTTTTTCTTCTTCCTGGGTAGCTTTTTTCTGCACTTTTACAAATATTTAAAAACAGGGGGGGTACCAATGACTTATTAGTCATTAGCTATAGACATGTGCTACTAGTGATGATATGTTGTGTTTTTTCTTTTGAAGAGGTCATAAAACCAACAAAAATAAAAACGACTGATTGAAAATGAACAACACTGGCTCCCTTATCTACTGTATTTGGTGATGTTTAAAAATGATAAAGCTTTTAATAAAATAGAATTTCTTAAACACGTCTTTATTTTTCTTATGTTACAGGTAGCCCAGTATCTACTGGATAATAGCTTTGTTCTGGATGAAGAGAGCATGTACGAGGCCTCACTGAGAATTGAGCCCAAAGTGCCCAACTGATGGGGAAGTTGGTCGTCGCATTCATTTCTCTGCTAATATTACACATCAGTAAACATACACATTACCTTTTGTATAGTTGTACATGGTTAAGATATTTGCTCTTCTGTACAGTAGATGTTTAAGGATGTTTAACACAAAACCTTTCAGTGTATATTTTTTGTTTGTTACAGTTGCCACCTGCTTTTCATTTTATTTTGGGGTATTTTAAGCATAATAACAGAGGTCCCTTTGGTTGCACACAACTGTGTCTTCTTAGTGACCAATGACATTATTTTGCATCCTCTTTTAATGTGTTGACTTTTCTGAACATTCGTGCTGCCAGCTGTTGTTCTATTTGCTTGAGTTTTATCTATGACTGAGTTTCTCTGCAACCAATGTAGCATTGTAAAAATGTAACTGCATCAAATCAGGTAAAAGAGCACAGAGAATACAACTGTATTTAAAGATAAGGCACAATGATCAATGGAGATGACAGCGAGGAACCTGAAGCATTAATGTCTTTGTGCTTCCCAAACCAAAATAACAGGGATTTGTTTTCTTAATTTCTGCTCACTACTCTAAAGTCAGAGGTTCCCAACCAATCTGTGGCACTGAGGACTGTTTTCATACTGACAGTGTCATTACAGACCAGGGAATAAAACATAGATTCTTATAAAGTGAGGATGATAGGGAGGTTTTGTTTTAGTTTTTCATCATGACGTTATGGACTCAGTGGATCACCAAAGTTATTATAAATCATCCTTAGTAGAACATAAATATCTAAACCAAATTTGTTGGCAATCCAACAAACAGTAATTGAGACTTTTCACTAAAAACTGTGGATATGTGTGACAATAGTTATTGTAATATGGGTCAAAGTCAGGATGAAATATACCTAGTCATGCTGCTAACATGGCTAGAAATCAATATAACGGTGGTGAGAACATGTTGGGGAAGACAAAGGCAAAACTTATTATTTATTGTTGTTTGCATCATCAGAAAGTCTCTGTGTTCCGAGGGAGGGAATTGGGAACCTCTGCTTTAAGATACATGTCTTTACTAAACTAAAATGAATATATTTTTAAGTGTTTTTGTTATTTGTCTTAAAGTGACACACTCTCGATCTAAGCCTTTTGTCACACAAGATGCCCAAACCCACCTCAGTTTATTTATAATCTGTGTGATGACAAACAGTGATAAGGAAAAGTTCAATTTATTTTGATAGCTGTCATTAAAGGTGAAGCATTCATCATCAGAATTTAGCTTTACGCTTAAAATAAACATAAAGTATACAGTACAGTGAGTTCTACCTATGCTCAAATTTCAAGTTCTTGGTATTTAGTTCAATTCATAAAAAAAGATCACACGCGGTGGAAAGTGTTGTACCTTCAGGTTTGGCGATACTTATGTAGAGTAAAAGGTTGTTGCTCTTCTGTAATTAAAAGACAATCTGTCCTTTTTGCTGTTCCAGTGATTGTGGAACGTGACTGTATATCACTCTGTTATATGCATTGCTGTTTAAAACTTATGATAAAAACTTATGTGAATGACCTCTGCCTGCAGCATTCAAACACTATTTTTGTAGTAGTATAAGAGAGAGTTACCTGCTCTTTATATGAACATGGGAAAGTATTTTGTACTTTGTTGTTCACCTCACTGAGATGTGATGTACATTTTGTACATGCAACCCTGCATATTTCTCAATGTGGAACAGTGTAATCCTTTCAAAAAAAGAAAGTTGTATCTCAAGCTTAAACATGATCTGGTAAAACAGTGTGGTTTTGAAACCATGACTTAGAGGTAGGAGATAACTTCAAAGTGTTTTGCATTTATACTGTAATCCTGTCTATAACCATTTCTGTTAGCAGGAATATAGTAACGTAGTGCTTATTCTGTGAATATTTGTATGTATTTTTACTATGTATGTACAGTACACTTTTAAAGCTCATGTGGCAGGCATGCAACACCTTCACAGACAGAATAATACTATATACTTATACTGTATACACTTATACATGCACATACTCTTATAAGGTATATAAACAAATAAACATTTTGCTGTTAGCAATACCCAGTGGTATGAAAATTATCTTTCAACCCTCATGTTTCCACACCTTAAAAATATTCAGTTTTGTAAGAAAAAACAATGAAAAGACAACAAGAAAATATACAGTATGATGATGATGATAATAACAACAACAAATAAACACAAATATGTTTCCCAGTTACCTCTTGCTAATAAATCCATTTTATATCAGGGGCATTTTGTCTCAAGTGTTTTTGTAGACCATCTATCAGTGGACATCATGCTTGCTCAGAATGAAATAAAATATTGTCTGAAAGTATTTATCATCACCTGCATCTCTCTGTCCTAGCAAACCATGAAGCCCACAGTGGAAGAAAGTGTAACATCTCAGTTTTATCTACAAGTGGGGACAAAACATACAACCATAATAAGAAGTCAGAACTTTCAACTTCCTTAAATGTACATTTTGTCACACGTAGTTAAAACATATGTCACCTACCCAAGGATAATCTAAATTATTCAATAAATCACTTTTTTGAAGGTATGGTAGCAATTCTATTGCAGGTACAAATTCCACATCTTAAAAAAGCGAATGGTTGGCTTCTTAAGGGAATTTCTTTTTTAACCAGCCGATACAAAGAGGCTCTAATCTGTAGACTTGATTGATCTGTGCTCAGTTAAGGGAGTTAAAAAAAGAAATACCTTAGTGTAATCAACCATCAAAAAATAATGAGATTAATGTGAAAGCATAGGTTATTTTGGCAGTGCTGGATATATGGGCAACGCTCAAAAAACAAGACTGTTTTGAATAAAATAGCTACCAAAATCACTTTGCACGTCAACGGTCTACTGCTGGTCACATTTCCCCAAACGTATTGATGAAGAAAAACCACCAGGAGACCATTGATGTGTGCGATAGTGTTGGTGGCACAACAGTGTAACATTTTGAAGTAATTGAAAATCGATACAATAAATATTCATCCAGATTATTAAAATAATTGTTCCTCAACAAACGTGGTGTTTTAAAACAAAAACATGGCCATTATTTGTTAAGTGATTTTGGTAGCACAACACTGTATAACAGGGAACATTATTTTGATTCCTTGTCTGTCGTTTCAGCGTTGCACTTTGTAGACGGTCCCTGCGAACTCGTCACTCCCTCCAATTTTTAAATAGGGATGCAGCCTTTGTTGAGACCAATGTAAAAAGTTGTGCAGCTCGGAAGAAAGCGTGTATTTGTTTTAATGAACATCAGTAGGTTGCAGCTTCTTGTTTACCTTACTATGTTTTCATAATGGAATTTCGAGTTGTTTATGGGTTGGGTCCGTGAAGATCGAATCTGTTCTAACCGAGCTGACGTTTCATGCATTATGCTGATTGGCTGATTTTCTCCGTGTTTATAATGTGTCAGTAGGGAAATTTGGACAGAGTGCAGTCACCTCGTGACTTCTCATTACTTCACTTGACTTTCCCTCGCTTCTTCAGTGGCCGGCTGAGGTTTTAATAGGTGATCATGATGATGAGCTCTTTGGTTTGGTTTGCTTTGGTCTCAACAGCTTCAGCTTTTCACGTATATGAACAAGGTACGCTGCTGTGATTCTCCGGTGTTGTAACAGTTTTTCCCCCCATTGTGTTAACCCTAACTTTCACTTTCATAATCTCCCATGTAGATATATCCCTTTGTCCTTGTTATTGAATTATTTTTATTGCAAATAAATTGACAATATTAATGTTTTCAGATGAGTTTCACTTCAAGTCATGGATGGCACAGGTACAGTTTTCGTCTTATAGTTGGTATGTAACGTTTTACAGTAGCCTATGGTTAAGAGGAAGTTAAGTTATCTGTGAGGACAAGTTACTGTAGCTACATGATTGCAACCTTATAAGTTGATAACTATTTATTTCAATAACTAACCTTATATACTGTAGACTAATATTAACAGCAAAAACTCACCCCTGCACAGCACAACAAAGTGTACAGCATGCAGGAATACTATGAGAGGCTCGAGATATTCACAGAGAACAAGAGGAGGATTGACAAACACAATGAAGGAAATCAAACATTCACAAGTAGGATCGGCCTCTTATCGATTTGACTATTTAGATTTTATTTGTATAAGGTCTATTGTGAAATAAGTTTAGCAATGTCTCGTCTCTTCCTGCAGTGGGGCTGAACCAGTTCTCAGACATGACATTTGGGGAATTTCAAAAGTCTTTCCTCTGGTCAGAGCCCCAGGTAACGACAACCATAATACCACATGTTTTTATTGTTTTGTTTTTAACAAAAAGTTCATTAACTTCTGCATACTATCTTTCACAGAACTGCTCTGCCACCAAGGGGAGCTACTTCAGCAGCAAAGGAGCACTTCCAGACTTCATCGACTGGAGAAAGAAAGGGAACTACGTGACAGATGTGAAGAACCAGGTGAATTTTGCATGCACTAACATACTGGGTTTCACCAGATTAAAGGAGTTCCTGGGGAACTGATAACACCAAATGAAATAGTTGATTATAATATAATGAAATTGGTCAAACACTGAAAAATCAACAGCCTGTGACATGTTGACAAGTTTTCTGTGAAAAAGGACCGCAATTCTGATTAATTTTTATAAATACAATATCTTATTTGACTTTTTTTTTTTGCACTAAAGGGACCCTGTGGTAGCTGCTGGACTTTTTCCACAACTGGCTGTCTGGAGTCTGTTACCGCCATCCACACTGGAAAGCTTGTACCACTGGTGAGTTTCTTTCACTTCTATATCAAAACTGCTGATTTTGTGTAGAAAAAAAAAGTCCAATGTCATAGTAAAGTCAAGAGTATTTACTGTAATTGTTCAGTCATTTTCATGTTTTTTAGTCAGAACAACAGCTGGTTGACTGTGCCCAGGACTTCAACAACCATGGATGTAACGGGTGAGATTCCTATTACGGTAATTTACCTTTAACTACCTCTGTGTGCATCACCAGCGACAAACTTTATAACTAGATATTAATTTGTCTTCTAGTGGTCTCCCGAGTCAGGCATTTGAATACATCATGTACAACAAGGGACTGATGACAGAGGAGGACTACCCATACAAAGCTATTGTAACTAAATATTTTGCAACAAATAAAGTAAAGTACATGATTTGTAAAACTAACCTTGATGACAGATATTTAAGGGGGTTTTGTCTTGTTTAATCAGGAACATACTTGTGTGTACAAGCCAGGCCTAGCAGCTGCTTTTGTGAAAGATGTTGTGAACATCACCGAGGTGAGTGAAGATCAGAGTCTTCCTCCAGATATATGTCTCTATTGAGAAGCATGTGAGTGATGAAGTTGTTCTGTTACAGTATGATGAGATGGGGATGGTGGATGCGGTCGCTACACTCAATCCTGTCAGCTTTGCTTTTGAGGTGACCTCCGACTTCATGCATTACTCTACGGGAGTGTACACCAGGTGAGCAGAGTTCACAAGTTTGTGTCATGTATGCTACTTTAAATATAGAGTAACTTTCAATTTCAATGTTTATGACATATTCACTATACTAAATGATAAGTAAAAGGTTTAACGTTTCAGTTTATCTCCTAAAGAGCTTTAACAAATAGAAGTTCCCCTTTTCTAACAGATATGACAACATCTCGACTCACAGCGAGATATATCCTATTTCCTGTTTTTCCTTCAGTAACAAATTCCCCCAATTATTATTATAAAGTCATTTAATTTAGACACATGCAAACACATGAATAGTGTGTCTTTTTACTTAGAGACAATGCACAGGTGATGAAGATATTCCACTACGTAGTAGACAATGCACTACTCCTTACTTTATTAAAATCAAATATACCAAATATCCTGCAATGCCACCAGCCAAACTATGAATGGTGAGGAAATAGCCACATTTACCTCCAACTATAACTGTCCCATAAATAAGGATTTGTAAATAATGTCTTGTAAATAACTACTTTAAAACAACACACATTGTGTCTGAGCATGTAAAGCAAAGGCATTCCCTGTCAGTTAAGTTCCTGTGTGAGTGCAAAATGGTCAGGTTCCTCCTTATTTATCAAAACAGTCTTTGTATAAAGTTGGCTCCAACTCAATTATCTTCCTTCTTTTAGCACTGAATGCCACCAGACCCCAGACAAGGTGAACCATGCTGTGTTAGCAGTGGGATATGGACAGCAGGACGGCACCCCTTACTGGATAGTAAAGAACTCATGGGGATCCCTCTGGGGAATTGACGGGCAAGTATTTTATTTAATCACATGAAGTAAAATATTATTTAATGTACACTAAACAGAAAATAATAACAACAATGTTCTTATACAGATATTTCCTCATTGAGCGTGGAAAGAACATGTGTGGACTCGCTGCCTGCTCATCTTTCCCAGTGGTGTGATTTCTGCATGATAGCAAACTACAAAAGGGCTAAAAAGGGAGCAACATTTTTTTTAAAATAATACTTTAATAGTGTTTTAAATATCAATTAGCAGCCTATTGTGTTTCCATGTACAGTGCGCGAAATGTAGTAAATATTATCACCCAGTGAAGTACTGTGATACATTTAATCTACCAATCAAAAATGATCACTTAAGTATCCATCATTTAATTAATTCTACTGAAATAATAAATAAAATCTATTTTAATGTGTTTGTTTTAGGCTTTTATGACTATATATTACTTCTGTGTGCAAAATGTCCAAACATGAAGACGAGTAATACAAAAGATTCAACAATAAACTATAAAGCAGGGGTGTCCAAACTTTTTTCACCGAGGGCCACATACAGAAAAATATACGGAGACCTGGGCCACTTATAGAGGTGAATATTGTCTCAAAAGTTAAGTTATAAGTTAGCAAAACAAATCAAATGTAGGTGAATAATGTGAGATACTTGAAAATGCTTTAAGGACAAAACAGCCTACATCCCATCCGTCTTTAGGGTTTCATTTATTTTGTTGGCAGCTCATTCCTTAAAACAGAAGCCTCAGATTGCTGATAATAAGAGGAAATATGAAGGTTGCATTTCAAGCTTATTATAGAAATAAGTTATTGTTTTTTTTTTTAATCAACTAAGATTGGTTAGAAAATGTTTTCAATTCTAAATGACTGATTTTATTTGAAAACTGGGCTCATTAATATATTTGAACATATATATATTTGATAAGTACAATATAAGACAAGCAAAAGTTTAAGTTGTAGGCCATATTGCATTATACTTTTAGAATTTGCAGAGGGCAGATTCAACATGGCCTGCGGGCCGCATTTGGGCCCGGGGCGTAGTTTGGACACCCCTGCTATAAAGGGTACAATCTGTAATTACTCCAAACAACTCTCAAAGAGAGTGCATACAATAACATACAATTGTATTAACACTCTCTTACACAAAGTATTCAAACTGCTGCTTTGGGTTTCACTTCTACTTCTACTATTTGTTTCCCATAATTTTAGCATGGGTTTTAGGTGTCATGCCGTAAGCCTGCATTTCCCAGAATTCTTATCTCCTGCACACCTCGACCAATAAGCAGTCAGTTGTTTATTGGGCGCAAAATATGTCTGTGTCTTGTCTACACGATTCCTGCAGAGACTAAGCAGTTTAATGAACGAATTACAACCCACCTGGAAGACAAACTCAGCACGAGCCAGCGGCCACTTGTCTCACCCCGTGTCGCGAGCTATGATGAAGAAACTAGCTTCTGCTAACTTGGCGAACTGAGCTCCGACTGCTGTGCTAGCTAACGCTTGCTAGCTCAGACTGTCAACAACAATGTCTAGTCTTCCACAAAATAACTTGGAGGAGCAGCTGGCGAGGCACAGCACTGCTGCTCAGAGCAAGCTGTCTCTGGCTAAACCCAAACCCGGGTAAGTTTACCAACTACCAGTTAGCGTTTAGCCGTCAGCTCCGCTAACATTATCACTGTTAGCATTAGCATGTCATAAACAGCATTCACGGTTTGTCATAGCTTTGTTAGAGGTGAACTAGTATTGGAAAAAGAGTATATTGTTTTTTTTTTAAAAAGTGTCATTAAGTTGTGGTATCAAGAAGCAATAGTTTCATACTTCAAGGCATGTGTCATACACTATATCAAATGAAATACCTATCTTACAGATAGCGAATGTAGGATAGTAAATGGTTAACTGTGTGTGTGAAGTTAGCATGTTGCTAGCAAGAAATGCTGATACATAGTCCAAATATTATTTAAGTGCCTCTGGTAAACTAATATTTGTAGTGCGTCCTGCAGATGCTAACTGATCATGCAGACATGCTAAGCACCTATACAAGTAATCTGCAATCACTTCTAACCCTGGCTGCTTAAACCATGACTATTGTTGAACAGTTTTACTGTCAGCTGTTAGGTTTATCACGAATTGAGACACAAAGGAAAATGGAGAAATAGATTTTCAGGAGTTTCCAAATATATGAACCAGAGGCACTTAAATAATATTTGGACTCTATGTATCAGCATTTCTTGCATTATGGCATTCTTCTTAAATGTCACAGAAACACGTTTGGGTAGGTTCTGAACATACAACAAATGTCAGTTTTATCATGTTGATGAGCTTCTTGGGTGTGTAATGACAGTAGACTGAGAATACTGAAGTAAAAAGGCCTATTTTTATTTTACTTTTCTTTATTAAATTGCCATGAGCATGTGTGTCTGTGTGCTTTAGTCTTCTCTTGTTTATTCTCACATGGTGTGTACGTCTGTGTGTGGACCCCAGGAAGGAAAGCTGCTGCAATGCTGTAGCTAATTGGGATCGTATTAAACCCAACATGTTTTTATAATTTCAAACTGATTTATTTTTCAGGGCCTTCTCCTTCAAAAAGAAGTCTTCATCAGGTACAACAAAGGTGGAAGTGCCAACTAAGGTAATCAGCTGTAATATTTTGACAAACAGGAATTTCAATGTACCTGAGAACATTTTGGTGACTAAGTCTCCTCTGACATTTTCAAAAAAGCTTGAAGGCCCTCAAAAATCCAAAATCAACAACTTCTTCCCTGTAAGTTCAAACGGCAAGTCGGACTCCCTTAGCCCAGCAGGCAACTGTGCTCCTGTAGGCCAGCCTTCTCCAGCAGGGTCTGTTTTTAAGGTGACGACAGCTCCCACTAAATCTGACAATCAGACAAGTTGCAATGGAGGCATTTCCACAAGTCTGGATGCTTCTCTTGGATTCTCGATGGATGACTGGGATGATTTTGATGACTTTGAGACTCCAGTCAAAGCAAAAAATGACTCTTCAGTTCAGAAATGTCCCGAAAGAGTGCCCATCCAGCGTCACCCCTAAGCGAGGAAAAAAGTTTAGCAAACAACAATGTTCTTTCCAAAAGTGGACAAACTCATATGGAAACGGATAATATGGAGAAAGCTGCAGCTTCACCAAGACCTGGATCCCCAGAGATTGAATTTGAGGCTTCTCCAGTTAGAGCGACCAGAAGACGTCCTCGTGCTCATCGGAAGTCTGTGGTTAGTCACAGTGAGGAGGACAATGTTGAAGTGCTTGAGCCTTTTAAAGGAATGGCAGGTAAGAAGCTGTGTGTTGCAGCATTTGGATTTGATTTGTAAATTGTGGGGTGGTTATGGGTCTGTAAATCATTGGATTATACAAAACAACTTTATCTTTTTTCCTTTTAGGCAATAAAAACAAATGGATTGACCCAAAGGTGATAAAGCTTGATGACTCAGAGCCTGAAGAGGATCTTGATTATATTCCCCCGTCTCCGATCCCTGATGACATCTCTTACCATTCTACCTCTGCACTGGAGACCAGGTCAGTGTGTTCAAGTTATTGTTTTTTGATAACACAAGTTCATGTGTATTAACTATGTGCTTACATGTGGGCATTTTCTATAACCTTTTTTTAATCCTATGCGTTATTCTAATAGGCATCATAAGTGTGTCATGTGTTTGGACATAGATATAAGACGGATTTGACCTGAAAGGGAAAGACCTTGTTTTGTTTTATTTCTCACAGATCTAAATCGGCTAATTCTGTAAGCAAAGACAGTCCTTTGCAATTGAAGGGACCCCTCACAACACTACATCAACCCTCTGACACCTACTCAAAAGACAATACGAGTAAGTGTTTCACATTTCTGTTGTGTATTGTCTGTTGTTTAGCAAATCAGCACTCTCTTCCTAATTACCATTTATTGTTTTCTTCTTGCTTTGCCTCACAGATGAGCAGCTCTTCAGTATCATGCAGTCCATTTGTTCTCTGGTGGACACCATCCCTGAACATGAACTAATAGCTCTGTCCTGTGGATGTGAGCTTCTGCTGAAGAGGGCTCAGAGGTATGTGAGAAACAGCTTTGTTGTTCATCATGATATTTAATGATATCTCAGTATGATTGCAGTCATCTGCCTCTCTCTAACAGGAAGAGGATTATTTTAACCGATGGCGGTTCATTGAGGACGCAGCAGCCTGACAGCACTGTGATTTCGGAACCCAGCTTTAAAGATAAATTGTCTTTGAGCTGTGAAACGTCTAGCATCATGTCATCCAGCAGCTCAGTGCCCGCGGACCCTAAGATGCTCCCTCAGTTAAGGAGATCTTCAATTATCTCTGTGGACTATGACTCTGATCACTCTGACAGTGTTATCAACCAGAAGGCCTTGCACAGTAAAACAGCGGGACAATAAATGGGAAAAATCGGACTTTGTGTGATTCTCCATCGGCCTACAGCCTCGCAAGCCCAGCGTTTAATTTTTCTAACAAAACAAGCACAGACATGGATGGTTCGGATCTCTTCTTCTCTCCCAAAAGGCCAGAGCCAGTTCAGAACAAATCTAAGGCACCAGCAGCCAGTTCATTGGCAGAAGACATGGAGGACGACGACTTTTACAATGACTACTTTGACATAGACGATTTTAACGACTCAGATATCCCTGAATACTTTGACGAACCTCCAAACTCCAGCTCATTGACAACAATGGTGAAGGAGGGGGGACCAAGCAAGTCTTCATGGGACAAAAAACCAACAACACCTGCTCCCACGCCGAAGCCTGCAAAGGTCTGCTCTCCTGGTAAATATCTACGGCATGGAAAAATGGTTCCACATTTTCTGAGCAATGCACTTCCAACAAGCCAAATAGCATTAAGTTATATTCTTATTAACCTGTTATTGCACACTTACAACAGCAAGAATTGATCTTCTTTAAAAATGTGTCACTAGAATGTAATTTTTGTTGGTTTTCTTAGTCCTCTATGGTGGTTACTTTAACTAAACTCTTAAAGTAGGCATGATAAGTCGCCTTTGTTTAACTTTTTTTTTTCCCGTGTTTCAGAAACGATGTATACCTGATGATGATGATGACGTCCGGCCCTGATTGGCCTGATGGTTTGTGCTGCATTTTATTGACTCACTATCAATGTTTTCCCATTCAGAACCCACCTACAGAAACCCAGCCCATGATCGCTTCAGAGGGTTCAACTTCCCCCACTCACAGGAGATGATGAAGATATTCCACAAGCGCTTTGGTCTTCATCAGTTCAGGTTTAACCAGCTGGAAGCGATCAATGCAACCATTCTGTCTGAAGACACGTTTGTTTTGATGCCCACAGGTACGTGGTGATCTAAAGTTACAAATCAAGTTTTATCTCAGCCATGTAACAACATATTTAGTGTAACTACAGAACAAATGTCCACATTTCCTCTGTGACTGATGCATTTCTAGGTGGGGGTAAAAGCCTGTGCTACCAGCTGCCTGCCTGCGTGTTACCGGGGGTCACTGTGGTCATCTCCCCTCTCAAGTCACTCATTGTAGACCAAGTCCAGAAACTCACTACTCTGGATGTAAGTGTGTTTGCTGCTGTAGGTCAACTAGATCCATATAAAACACTCATAATGTGCACTAATCATTTTAATGTATTACATTTCAGATCCCAGCAACGAGCCTGAGTGGTACAATAACTGACAGTGAAGCGGGAAAGACTTATATGCAGCTCTCACGGAAAGACCCCATCATTAAACTTCTCTACGTCACCCCTGAAAAGGTGAGGTTGTTGATTAATGCTCTTAAGTGTTGTCATCTGAAAGTATCCATGAGGTTTACTCATTAGCATTATTTTACTCCCAAAGCTGTGTGCCAGTAACAAGCTGATCTCCGCCCTGTACAACCTGTACGAGCGAGGCCTTCTGGCCCGCTTTGTCATAGACGAGGC